>NC_057805.1:480301850-480601850 GCF_018294505.1 Triticum aestivum
GACGGAACCATCTAAACCTATCATCTAGGGTCTAGGGTGGCTCGGGGTCGACGGAACCACCTAAAGGCATCATTTAGGGTCTAGGGTGGCTCGGGGTCGACGGAACCACCTAAACCTATCAATTAGGGTTTTGGTGGCTCGGGGTCGACGAAAACACCTAAAGGCATCACTCTAACATAAGCATCACTCTAACATAAGCATCACTCTAACATAAGCATTACTTTTGCAAATGCATTTAAGCATTTAAGCATCACTATAACATAAGTAACACTGGAGTTCAACACATTATAGAATACACATCCATTGTTCACATTGATCACATTACATAGTGGAGTTCAAATGCACAATCCATCCTTTTCTCACAAAAGGATGAATAGCATAACTACTAGAGTTACAACCAGAGTTCACAATTAGTACTAGAACCATACATTACACAACCATAATTCTAAGTTACTAGGTCATTGCACAACCATCATTCCCAAAAGGTCTGCAATGCCCACTAATCTCAAGTCATCTTGTTCAGTTCTGCAAGATGGCCTGGATCCCCTTGATCTTCTCCTTCAGCTTCTCCTCTGCCTTGATGAGCTCAGTAATCTTAAACTCTTGCATCTGCTTCTCTTCATTATGGTTTTCCTTGAGCTTCAGCAGATCAGCAACCTGGAGCTTCAACTCTAGCTTCTCTTGGGTGAGCTTCTCCTCAAACTTTGTGAACTCTGCATTCTTCAACTCCAAATTCATCCTACCCTCACTCAACAATTCCTTCTCTTTCATATTCTTCAACTTCAAGTTTTGGATGACAGTTGCTTGAGCACTTGTCAGGTTGCACAGGAGTTCATACTTTTGTTGAAGCTTCTGTGCAGCTGCATCTTTCTTTGCCATTTCTGCATTCATACCAGCCACCAATTCAGCTCTGCATTGGTGCTGATATGTGACAGCAGGCTGCAGATAACTGAAATCCACAACCCTATCCTGCTGAAAGTCCACAAGTTGATGCACATCTTTCACTAACTTGTCATAGTCTGCATCCAGCTTGTTCTTTTCTTCTGTCAACTGATGAATAGTTAGAGCACTTTGAAGATTATCATTCACCCTAGCAGACTTGCTCTCTTCAACCATTGACCAAAGCTTTAGCAATGCATTCTCCATTGTTGGGGCCCACTGCTCATCAACCCACTGAACAAACCCACAATTCTGACCTTCCTGGAAAAATTAGAAGGGCAAAATTTAGTACAATACAACTACTAAGAGTACTAAGCAACAGTTAGTTCATGGCAGTACCTAATGTTGGCACTGACATTAACTGGATTTGCACAGCCATTTGCTAAGCAACAGGACCACATTGTAAAATAGATTAATGTAATCCTACAATGCATGATCAACTCATATATTTACCAGGCACCAGAGTAACACTCCATTCAACTTAGAAGTTGCTAAGCAGCCATGTGCTAAGCAACAGCAGTTGCTAAGAATTGACCATTAATATAATGAAATCCTAACAGTAATAAGCAACACAATGTGAACTACTTTGCCCACCTAAATACACTACACTAGCCTGCAGCAACAAACTAGCTAATGAGACTACCTACTGTCAGAAGTAAGCAATTGTTACTAACTGGCTCCACTGAACTTAATATTGAGCAACACTGCATTTGGAAAGAAGTGTAAATAAATAGCATGTGCACACAACAGGAGCATATATTTTAGCAGAAATGCATTCCACTGAACTTAATAATGATCATTCCTAACAAATTTAGCATGCACATAACTGAATCACAGGTGGCAAACAAGACTCTGCCACTTTCAATGAACAGATCCAGTGCTTAATCACCAAGGCAAGAAAATTACCGGCTCTGCACATGCTAAGAACCTTCTCCCAGTCATTGTTCCTTCAAACGCAACAAGCCTCTCTGATGGCTTCCCATGCTTCTCGCACAACACTATCAGATCTAGCTCAAGACCCTTGTAATCCGGGTCCTCAAGGGAGAAAGGCACCTGCCCAAGCAAAATCCAAGTTACCATCATGTGCAGAGGACGAGGACAAATCAAATCAAACGAAATCCTAACAACAAAGACCACCTACACACAAAAATCCCCAAATTTCCTAAACCTAACCCTAACCCTAGCTCCAATGGAGTAACTTACCTGGTTCAGCCCATCGGTGGAGGTTTCGGAGTGCATGTACGGGAGGCTTGAGTTGTCGTCGCTGCTCTCGTCCTCCAGAACCATGGCTGCGGCGGCGTGCTGTGCCAGCCGGCGGTGGCGGGCGCAGGCGACGGCGAGGCAGGAAGAAAGAAAGAAGAAGCGAGCGCGGTCGGGGTCGGGGTCTGGCTCGGTCGCACATAAACGGGCCGAGCCGGCCTCGTCCGAGTCAGCGCGCAGCCAGCGCAGGCGACGCGCGCACTGGCCAGCGTGGCGCCTGACGGGCGGGCCCAACCGGTCAGTTTCCCTGTCAATACGTATAAACATCACTTTTAGCCTCTTTTGCAACGTCTCACCTCAAAGTTGGTACTGACACGTAAAAATTACCAATCTTGGTATCAATCTGCTTCCAATGCCCCAATTGTGGTACTTCTGTGCAAGGTCAGTAGCAATATGGTCATTGATGCAACAAACCAGAGGAACAAGTTCGGGTTCATCAATCATAGCTGTGAACCAAACACGGAGATGCAGAAATGGTTAGTTATATTGTACTACTTATTCTATATCTTTGTAGATAACCCTGATATTTGCTAATGGTATCATGTTATTTCAGGACTGTAGATGGATAAACCAGAGTTGCAATTTTTGCTCTTCGTGATATAGAGAGATGGGAGGAGCTGACCTATGACTATAAGTATGTTCATTCAGTTTCATGGTTACTTTATAAGTATTTTTTAATTATAAACAAATTTGTTTCGTCCACCTTACTTTATTACGTTGTGTACATAAAACTATTGCTGCTTCTAATCTCTGTCCTTGTCTACAGATTTGTCCAGTTTGGAGCAGATCAAGATTGTCATTGTGAATCTTGAAACTGCAGAAAAATGGTTGGCACGTCTAAGTCGGTCAAGTCATTTGTTCTCCGCAATGGCAACTCAGGAAGTTCACAAGATCAGCACGATATGAAGAAAAGAAAGACATGTCAGATAATTGTATCGGTGAGATCATCTGTTTACGGGATCGACGGGACAAAATGTATGACTTCACAACTTCAAATCTGGTTGATGACGTTAGATGTCCTTTTGTGCCTTTCAGGTATGTCCCAACAGTTCTACACATGCTATGATGAGTGCACTGGAATTCATACAAGATAGCAAGTTTTTTTTTCCTTTGATGTTCAGTACATACATATTTGATTCTTATCATGTTGAAAATCCACCCTTATGGTTTTCTACCCTTCTGCTCTACATGTTCGGGTCTCATGTGTGCTCCTTCCTATAATTTGTTTTTCATATTTTACAATTGTTTCCTTATTATGTTTCATAGGTAAATTTATTAAAGAAGTGATGTGCAACCAAACTATTTTAAATCATTTGAGCTCTCTTCCCCATTGGTTATACTATGAGGTGAGCAAAGATTAAACCGAACCATAAGGGTGAGCTTGTCTGCTACTAGCGTTCTGTTACTATGAAAAAGTTGTGAGTGATGACTTGTGTTCTTTAGAGATTTTTAATTTAAGTGCGTAAAATGAACGCACAGGACGTGCCAAGGCACTCAAACAATACTAGTGCGCATAGGACTGCCTCAAGAGGTGCGCCTGGGGATGGTGTGTCGGTGGCAGGGGGGAGGAGGGGAGTTGGCGTCCTTAATTTCTCAAGCAAGTGGAGGTCCAGTGGCATGAGAGCCAGATTGTTAAAGGTCCAAGTCTGTGTAGGTCCTTAGTTATCTTTCTGGCCAGGAGAAGGAAGAGGTGTTGCTTGACTGGAATGAGATTGCAGAGAAATTTGGTATGTCATTTGTTACATTAAGTAGTCTAGTGTGATCACCACATTCACACAAAATATACATATGTGAGGTTCAATTGTATAGTTTAGGCTTGCTCTACTTTATGCAAGGACACTTTTTCTGTTGTAGTTATATTATCGCGCCTTTCATTTCTAACCACTAACATGTAATTGTTGCTCTCGCTAAACTAATCCTACTCATAGAAACACGTTAACAAATACGATAGCATGATTTGTGCGCACAATCCCGCCTCAAGAGGCGCCACCAGGTGGTGCCCCAACCACTAGTTTAAAACAATGCTTGCGAGTTTTAAAAGAAGGTAAACATTTTGCCAAAAAAAATCGAATTTGTAAAAATATTTGTCAATTCAAAACTGTTCATGATTATAGAAAGTTTCACGAAATTTAAAAATGTTCATGATTTCAAAACATGTTCAAAGTTCAAAATATGTTCACGGCTTTCCAAAATTGTTCACGATTGGAGAAAATATATTCACAAATTCGAAATATGGTCCCAATGAGAAAAAGAAAAGGCAAAAACATAAAAAGGAAAGAAGAATAATAAGAACAGAGAGAAAAAAATAGATATAAAAAACAGAACCGAAACAAAACAAAAAGAAAATATTAAAAAATTAAGTAAAACGGAAAAGGAAACATAGGAAAAACAAAAACAAAATTATAGAAAGAATGTTAAATAATTTTAATCTAATATTAGAAAAATTATAGTCAAGCATTTAAAAGTGTTAAATGTGTATAGAAAGAATGTTGACCATGTGTATTCAAAAAAATATTAGTCTTGTATTTAAATAATGTTAAACATGTATTTTAAAATGTATTAGATATATACCAAAAATGTGCAATGTGTATGGGAAAAAGTAGACATAAAATATATAAGTTCCCAGAAATGCTAATCATGTAACTAAAAAATGTTAACTGTGTATATTAAAGGGTCTCAGATGTCTACAAAAAAGGTTGAATGTGTACCAAAAAAAGTTAACATGCGTCGAACCAAAAAGAACCTGATGAAAAACGACAAAAAACAAAGAACATGAATCCCCTAAAGAAACGAATTCAAAGAATGGAAACAGAGAAACTCCGAGAAAGAAACAAAGAAAACTGATGAAAACCAATAAAAAAATATAATAACCAAAAAAGAAAGACACAAAACAAAAAAGCCAATGAAAACCAAGAAAGAAACAAGTAAGAAAAACAAATGAAAACCGAGAGAGAAGCCAAGAAAACCAATGAAAATACAAAGAAAGTAGAAAAAGCCAAAAACCTGTGAAGAAACAAAGAAAAAAGAAAGAAACTGAAAATAGAAAAAACAAAAATAAACTCGGTTGATGTGAGCGAACCTGTGAACTCACTGATCGAATGAACCAGCGAAGGAAAAAAACCAGACGGAAACGGGCGGCCCAATAGCTAAAGGTATGGGGCAAAAGCTTCATGCGAGACGGAAGAGACACTCGCACTAAGCAAAATATTGTCCTTGCACTGCCTTCCGTAGCAATTTGCGTACCTATAAAAAGCACTTCATGTGCATGCGTTACGCCGTGCACCGATTGCGATTTAGATCGAACGACCTCGCTGACACCAATTGTTGCTGCTTTTGTCGGCTCTTTGATCTCGCCCCATCTAACTTGACGACTGCTGTACAAAAAATTGTTTTCGATCGATCAGCTTAAGACTTCTATTACTAACTCTTCTGCACGACATCTCCGTGCTGACTTGATGAATACCATCCATCTTTTAGAACCTTTCGCAATTTTGCTCATGGTACTACTTGTTAAAATAATTTGAGGCCATCATCGATCCATCGAGGACAAGAAATTGCTGAAAATATTGAGTACATTTTTTATAATCTAATCCACGAGTAAATCGAAAACATGAAATTAACAATATGCAACTCATACATATCTCTAAACATTTGAGCACGTACAGAATATAGAACCGAAACATCTTATGAGCGCATCATATACGACTAGGACATGAACGAGTAAATAAAGGATAAATTAGATACTACCCTCCGATAGGCCAAGCTAAAGTCGCGGCGGCAGCAGCGACCTCGGCCTTCTTCTTGGCAGCGGCGGCCTCAGCCATGTTGTCGGTGTCGGGGAAGTAGTGGAATCAGAGGACGAAGTCGAAGACGAATCAAGAGCAGACGCACCGAGACGCTCCCCAAAAACTTTATTGCCCTTCTTCTCGTGCAGGATCTCGAAGGACGGGGTTCCGCAGGCCTACTGTTCTGAACGGCCGTGCACGCGGTTCATAGGATGGGATCATCGGAAGCAGCACAATGAGTGGAACGGTAGATGACAACAAGGGTTGCGCGGGGAGGAACTGAGTGTGCTGGTTGCATTGGCCAACACCTCCAATATATATGCCATCAGGTAGGGAGTCACGGACCTGGCTTAGGCCCACGACCAGGGCGAAAAACAGCCCGCAATCCAACGTCTCGGACAGTGGCACATCCTTTAGAGACTTGTTAACCATTCCTTACCAGCAAAAAATAATGCGCAAGCATAGATCTGAGCTCGGCTTGGCACATTCAAGAAACATGATGCGCACACGGGGGCGGGCGAGGCGGGTGGTGAAGGATGAGCGCGCATGTACCCCTCCTCTTCTCAAGCTCCAATATCGCGCAAGTGGTAGAGCAACCCTTATAAAGAGGTCTCAACTCTTCTCAACTTGTGAGGTGATACTAAACTTTCCACCACTTATCATGAACCTACATGTGCCTTAGAGATCAATAGGAAATATTGTTCATAGGGCCCAAGGCCTATCTCTAATTCAACAATCCCCAACCAGATATTGAGGCACATTAAGTTGTCATTCGTTTCAAACAATGTTTTTATATACCAAAATTTTCAGTGGAGATCGGTTAAGTTTGAACATGCACAGAGCACAAAGCTAGACTTCTTAACAACTAAACAATGGAGTATGTCTTGAATTATAAGTTTGGCATTCAGAAGTTTCACCAATTGGCGTACCGGTACTAGGCTGCCGAAAGCTAACCCCACGGGTGGGCATATTAGTCATACCCCTGACCTGTTCATGAGCTTCCTAGAGCTTACCCTACCTCATAGATTGTGACCAGCAGTCGGTCTCACATAGTTGTGTTGTTCCAAAGATCGATCTGTAGCATAGCATCTTGCTTACACAAGCTTTGGAACAGTTTAAGACAAATGTTGACATACTTGCAAATTACGAGAGTATTGCTTCTCCAACATAGTGGGTTAGCAAGGTTACTCTCCTTAGTTGACCACTAGCTTGTTTTCCCAAGTCCTATTTCACGGGATCTTCAATCACATAGCTTGGGTTTCCATCGAGCCCATCTCCCACGATGCATTTAATTTCTATCACAATCCGTGATAGCCCTTTCGTAAAGGGATCTGCCAAATTCTTAGCCGATTGGATGCAATCCAATGCTATTACTCCGGAGTTTCTTGAATGCTTGACAAATTTCGATCTACTTCTTATGTGCTTTCTGGATTGTGTGTCATCCTTTGAACTCTTCGCCTTGACAATAACTATCTGATTGTCATAATTCATAAGAATTACCGGAATTGGCTTGTCAACCACTGGCAAATCCATCAAAAGCTCTCGAAGCCATTCTGCTTCGTCACAAGATTTGTCTAATGTTGTGAGTTTTGCTTCCTTGTTGACTTAGTTAAGAAGTATGCTTGCAAGACTTCCAGGAAACAACACCAGTATCAAGTATGAACACAAATCCACTTATGACTTTCATCTCATCACCATCAGAGATCCAATTGGAATCACTGTACCCTTCAAGTACCATCGAGTATCTGGTATAGTGAAGTCCATGGCTCACAGTACCTTTCAGATAACGCATTACCCTTTCAACAACAAGCCAATGCACATCTCCCGGGTTTGAAACAAACCGGCTCAACTTGCTCATAGTGAAGGAAATATGACCTAGAGGCAATAATAAAGTTGTTATTTTATATTTCCTTATTCATGATAAATTTTTATTATTCATGCTAGAATTGTATTGATCGGAAACCTAAATACATGTGTGAATACATAGACAAACACTGTGTCCCTAGTGAGCCTCTACTTGACTAGCTCGTTGATCAAAGATGGTTAAGGTTTCCTAACCATGGACATGAGTTGTCATTTGATAACGGGATCACATCATTAGGAGAATGATGTGATGGACAAGACCCATCTGTTAGCTTAGCATATTGATCGTTCAGTTTTATTGCTATTGCTCTCTTCATGTCAAATACATATTCCTTCGACTATGAGATTATGCAACTCCCGGATACCGGAGGAATGCCTTGTGTGCTATCAAACATCACAACATAACTGGGTGATTATAAAGATGCTCTACATGTATCCTCGAAGGTGTTTGTTGAGTTGGCATAGATCGAGATTAGGATTTGTCACTCCGAGTATCGGAGAGCTATCTCTGGGCCCTCTCGGTAATACACATCATAAGCTTGCAAGCAAACGACTAAGGAGTTAGTCACGAGGATGTATTACGGAACGAGTAAAGAGACTTGCCGGTAACGAGATTGAACTAGGTATGTAGATACCGACGATCGAATCTCGGGCAAGTAAGAAACCGATGGACAAAGGGAATTACGTATGTTGTCACAACGGTTCGACCGATAAAGATCTTCCTAGAATATATATGAGCCAATATGAGCATCCAGGTTCCGCTATTGGTTATTGACCTGAGAGGTGTCTCGGTCATGTCTACATAGTTCTCGAACCCGTAGGGTCCGCACGCTTAACTTTCGTTGACGATATAGTATTATATGAGTTATGTGATTTGGTGACCGAATGTTTTTTACGGAGTCCCAGATTAGATCATGAACATGACGAGGACTCTTGAAATGGTCGAGAGGTAAAGATTGATATATAGGACAATGGTATTCGAACACCGGAAGCGTTCCGCAAGGTATCGGGTATTTATCGGAGTACCGGAGGGGTTACCGGACACCACCGAGGGAATATATGGGCCATATGGGCCATGAGTGGGGAGCACACCAGCCCACAAGGGGTGGCGCGCCCCCCTATGGCAGGAGACAGATTGGGAGAAGGAAAAGAGGGGGGTTTGGGCCAAGCTTCCTTCTCTCTTCCCCCTTCCCTTTTCTCTCTGGTGTTTTATGGAAGGGGGGGCGCCACTTGGGGAACCCCAAGTAGGATTTGGATCCTACTTGGGGCGCACCCTGGCTGCCTCCCCTCTCCCTCCCAACTATATATATGTGGGGGGGCACCCCTAGCACACTCCAGACAATTGCCTAGCTGTGTGCGGCACCCCCTCCACCGTTTACACCCCGGTCATATTTTCCTAGTGCTTAGGCCAAGCCCCGCGAGGATCACTTCACCGTCACCATCACCACGCCGTCGTGCTGACGGAACTCATCTACTACCTCGACGTCTTGCTGGATCAAGAAGGCGAGGGACGTCACCGAGCTGAACGTGTGCAGAACTCGGAGGTGCCGCACGTTCGGTACTTGATCGGTTGGAGCTAGAAGAAGTTCGACTACATCAACTGTGTTGTCAAACGCTTCCGCTTAGGGTCTACGAGGGTACGTAAACATACTCTCCCCCTCGTCTCTATGCATCTCCATGGACAGATCATTGCGTGTGCGTAGAGTTTTTTTTGTTTTCCATGCAACGATTCCCAATAGTGGCATCATGAGCCACGTCTATGCGTAGATGATATGCACGACTAGAACACAAAGAGTTGTGGGCGGTGATAGTCAAACTTCTTACCATGAACGTCTTATTTTGATTCGACAGTATTTGCTACTTCTTGAGCTTGTGTTGGTTTTTCCCTTGAAGAGGAAAGGGTGATGCAGAAAAGTAGAGATAAGTATTTCCCTCAGTTTGAGAACCAAGGTATCAATCCAGTAGGAGACAACGCACAAGTCACCAAATACCTACACAAACAATCAAACAACTTGCATCCAACGCGATAAAGGGGTTGTCAATCCCTTCATGGTTACTTGCAAAGGTGAGATCTAATAGAGATAGATAAACAATAAAGTAAATATTTTTGGTATTTTTGGTTTATAGACCAGAAAGTAAAAGATTGCAAAATAGTAGATCGGGAACTTATATGATGGAAACTAGGAACTTATATGATGGAAAGTAGACCCGGGGGCCATAGGTTTCACTAGATGCTTCTCTCAAGATAGAAAATAATACGGTGGGTGAACAAATAACCTCCGAGCAATTGATAGAAAAGCACAAAGTTATGACGATATCTAAGGCAATGATCATGAATATAGGCATCACGTCCGTGTCAAGTAGACCGAAACGATTCTGCATCTACTACTGTTACTCCACACATCGACCGCTATCCAACATGCATCGAGAGTATTAAGTTCATAAAGAACGGAGTAACGCATTAAGCAAGATGACATGATGTAAAGGAATTAACTCAAGAAATATGATGAAAACCCCATCTTTTTATCCTCGATGGCAACAATACAATACTTGCCTTGCTGCCCCTACTGCCACTAGGAAAGGACACCGCAAGATTGAACCCAAAGCTAAGCACTTCTCCCATTGCAAGAAAAACCAATCTAGTTGGCCAAACCAAACCGATAGTTCGAAGAGAATTACAAAGGTATCAAACCATGGATAAAAGAATTCAGAGAAGATTCAAATAATATTCATAGATAAGCTGTCATAAATCCACAATTCACCGGATCTCGGCAAACACACCACAAAAAAGTATTACATCAAATAGATCTCCAAGAACATCGAGGAGAACATGGTATTGAGAATCAAAGAGAGAGAAGAAGCCATCTTGCTACCAGCTATGGACCCATAGATCTGTGGTAAACTACTCACGCTTCATCGGAAAGGCAATAGAGTTGATGTAGAAGCCCTCCGTGACCGAATCTCCCTCCGGCAGGGTGCCGGAAAATGTCCCTAGATGGGATCTCACGGGTATATAAGGTTGCAGCGGTGGAAAAGTGTTTTCGTGGATGCTCCTGTTGGTTTGGGGATATATGAGTATATATAGGCAAAAGAATTAGGTCAGGAGGTTCACCAGGGGCCCACAAGGATGGGGGCGCGCCCTCCGTCCTTGTGGACGCCTCGTGGCTCTTCTGACTTCATCTCCAAGTCTCCTAGTTGTCTTCTGGTCCAAGAAAAATCATTGCGAAGGTTTTATTCTGTTTGGTATTCCTTTTCTGCGAAACTCAAAAACAGGGGAAAAACAGGAACTGGCACTGGGCTCTAGGTTAATAGGTTAGTCCCAAAAATAATATAAAATAGCATATTAATGCATATAAAACATCCAAAACAGATAATATAATAGCATGGAACAATAAAAAATTATAGATACGTTGGAGACGTGTCAAGCATCCCCAAGCTTAAATCCTGCTCATCCTCGAGTAAGTAAATGATAAAAACAGATTTTTTGATGTGGAATGCTACCTAACATATTTATCCATGTAAATTCTTTATTGTGGCATGAATGTTCAGATCCGTATGATTCAAAACAGAAGTTTAATATTGACATAAAAACAATAATACTTCAAGCATACTAACAAGGCAGTTATGTCTTCTCAAAATAACAGGGCCAAAGAAATCTTATCCCTACAAAATCATATAGTCTGGCTATGCTCCATCTTCATCACACAAAATATTTAAATCATGCACAATCCCGATGACAAGCCAAGCAATTGTTTCATACTTTTGATGTTCTCAAACATTTTCAACTTTCACGCAATACATGAGCGTGAGCCATAGACATAGCACTATAGGTGGAATAGAAGGTGGCTGTGGAGAAGACAAAAAGAAGGAGATAGTCTCACATCAACTAGGCGTATAAACGGGCTATGGAGATGCCCATCAATAGATATCAATGTGAGTGAGTAGGGATTGTCATGCAACGGATGGACTAGAGCTATAAGTTTATGAAAGCTCAAAAAGAAACTAAGTGGGTGTGCATCCAACTTGCTTGCTCATGAAGACCTAGGGAAATTTGAGGAAGCCCATCATTGGAATATACAAGCCAAGTTCTATAATGAAAATTCCCCACTAGTATATGAAAGTGACAATATAGGAGACTCTCTATCATAAAGATCATGGTGCTACTTTGAAGCACAAGTGTGGTAAAAGGATAGTAACATTGCCCCTTCTCTCTTTTCTCTCATTTTTTTATTTGGGCCTTCTCTCATTTTTTTGGCCTCTTTTTTTCGTCCGGAGTCTCATCCCGACTTGTGGGGGAATCATATTCTCCATCATCCTTTCCTCACATGGGACAATGCTCTAATAATGAAGATCATCACACTTTTATTTACTTACAACTCAAGAATTACAACTCGATACTTAGAACAAAATGTGACCCTATATGAATGCCTCCGGTGCTGTACCGGGATGTGCAATGAATCAAGAGTGACATGTATGAAAGAATTATGAACGGTGGCTTTGCCACAAATACGATGTCAACTACATGATCATGCAAAGCAATATGACAATGATGGAACGTGTCATAATAAACGGAACGGTGGAAAGTTGCATGGCAATATATCTGAGAATGGCTATGGAAATGCCATAATAGGTAGGTATGGTGGCTGTTTTGAGGATGGTATATGGTGGGTGTATGGTACCGGCGAAAGTTGCGCGGTACTAGAGAGGCTAGCAATGGTGGAAGGGTGAGAGTGCGTATAATCCATGGAATCAACATTAGTCATAAAGAACTCACATACTTATTGCAAAAATCTATTAGTTATCGAAACGAATTACTACGCGCATGCTCCTAGGGGGATGGAGTGGTAGCAAAAGACCATCGCTCGTCCTCGACCGCCACTCATAAGGAAGAAAATCAATAAATAAATCATGCTCCGACTTCATCACATAACGGTTCACCATAAGTGCATGCTACGGGAATCACAAACTTTAACACAAGTATTTCTCAAATTCACAATCACTCACTAGCATGACTCTAATATCACCATCTTCATATCTCAAAACAATCATAAGGAATCAAACTTCATATAGTATTCAATGCACTTTATATGAAAGTTTTTATTATATCCCTCTTGGATTCCTATCATATTAGGACTAAATTTATAATCAAAGAAAATTACCATGCTGTTTAAAGACTCTAAAAATAATATAACTGAAGCATGAGAGTTCAACAATTTCTATAAAATATAACCACCGCCGTGCTCTAAAAATATATAAGTGAAGCACTAGAGCAAAATTGCCTAGCTCAAAAGATATAAGTGAAGCACATAGAGTATTCTAATAAATCACGATTCATGTGTGTCTCTCCCAAAAGGTGTGTATAGTAAGGATGATTGTGGAAAACTAAAAAGCAAATACTCAAATCATACAAGACGCTCCAAGCAAAACACATATCATGTGGTGAATAAAAATATAGCCTCAAGTAAAGTTACCGATAGACGAAGACAAAAGAGGGGATGCCTTCCGGGGCACCACCAAGCTTAGGATCTTGGTTGTCCTAGAATATTAGCTTGGGGTGCCTTGGGAATCCCCAAGCTTAGGCTCTTGCTACTCCTTATTCCATAGTCCATCAAATCCTTACCCAAAACTTCACAACACAAAACTCAACAGAAAATCTCATAATCTCCGTTAGTATAAGAAAATAAATCACTACTTTTGGTACTGTTGTGAACTCATTCTTTATTTATATTGGTGTAATATCTACTGTATTACAACTTTTCCATGGTTAATACCCCCCGATACTACCCATAGAATCATCAAAATAAGCAAACAACACATAGAAAACAGAATCTGTCAAAAACAAAACGGTCTGTAGCAATTTGTAACTCTCGAATACTTCTGTAACTCCAAAACTTCTGAAAAATTAGGACAACCTAAGAAATTTGTTTATTAATCTTATGCAAAAACAATCAAATCAAAATCATTGTTATGTGAATTATGAAAATTATTTTCCTGGGCGCAAAAGTTTCTGTTTTTCAGCAAGATCAAATGAACTATCACTGTAAGCTATGCGAAAGGTCTTACTTGGCACAAACACTAATTAAAACATAAAACCACATCTAACAAGAGGCTATATGAATTATTTGTTGCAAAACAGAAAATAAAAATATTGGGTTGTCTCCCAACAAGCGCTTTTCTTTTAAGCCTTTTAGCTAGGCAATTATATTTTTAATGATGCTCACATGAAAGACAAGAATTGAAGCACAAAATAGCATCATATAGCATGTGACAAACAAGTTTAAGGCTAACATGCTTCCTATGCATAGGTATTTCATAAGCAAGCAAATTATCAAGACAAGCAAAAACTACCATATGCAAGGAAGAAGAAAGAAACAATAGCAATCTCAACATAACGAGAGGTAATTTAGTAACATGAGAATTTCTACAACCATATTTTCCTCTCTCATAATAATTACACGTGGGATCATATTCAAATTCAATAATATAGCTATCACATAAAATTTCATCTTCATGATCCACATGCATGCAAAGTTGACACTCTTCCAAGATAATGGGATTATCATAAAATAAAGTCATGACCTCTCCGAACCCACGTTTATAAAAAAATTCATAAGATTGAATATTCTCCAAATATGTGGGACCTAAAGTCGACACTCTTCCAAACCCACTTTCAATATTATTGCAAACATTATTATCAATCTCAAATTCATCATGGGGCTTAAATAAATTTTCAAGATCATAAGAAGAATCACCCCAATCATGATCATTGCAACAAGCAGTAGACATAGAAAAATTAGCATCCCCAAGCTTAGGGTTTTGCATATTATTAGAACAACTGACATTAATAGAATTTATAGTAACATCATTGCAATCATGCTTTTTATTCAAAGATCTACCATGAATTACTTTATAAAGCACTTCATCACAATTTCCAGATTCACGGATTTCAAGCAAAACTCCATAAAGATAATCTAGTGCACTCAACTCACTAGCAATTGGTTCATAACAATTGGATCCTTTAAAAGGATTAACAAGTGGATGGGAATCCATAAACTCTTAGCAAGCGAAGATGCAAGCAAAAAGAAGGCACATGGTAACACAAGACCGAACGGAAGAAGGGCGAAGAAAAGGCAAATCTTTTCGAAAACCGTTTTAGAAGTGGGGGAGAGGAAAACGAGAGGCGAATGGCGAATAATGTTATGCAAGAGATGAGAGTTTATGATGGGTACTTGGTATGTCTTGAATAGACGTGGATCTCCCCGGCAATGGCGCCAGAAGTTCTTCCTGCTACTTCTTGAGCTTGCGTTGGTTTTTACCTTGAAGAGGAAAGGGTGATGCAACAAAGTAGAGATAAGTATTTCCCTCAGTTTGAGACCCAAGGTATCAATCCAGTAGGAGACAACGCACAAGTCACCGAATACCTGCACAAACAATCAAACAACTTGCACCCAACGCGATAAAGGGGTTGTCAATCCCTTCACGGTTACTTGCAAAGGTGAGATCTAATAGAGATAGATAAACGGTAAAGTAAATATTTTTGGTATTTTTGGTTTATAGACCAGAAAGTAAAAGATTGCAAAATAGTATATCGGAAACTTATATAATGGAAACTAGAAACTCATATGATGAAAAGTAAACCCGGGGGCCATAGGTTTCACTAGAGGCTTCTCCCAGGATAGAAAATAATACGGTGGGTGAACAAATTACTGTCGAGCAATTGATAGAAAAGTGCAAAGTTATGACGACATCTAAGGCAATGATCATGAATATAGGCATCACACCCGTATCAAGTAGACCGAAACGATTATGCATCTACTACTATTACTCCACACATCGACCGCTATCCAGCATGCATCGAGAGTATTAAGTTCATAAAGAATGGAGTAACACATTAAACAAGATGACATGATGTAGAGGAATTAACTCAAGCAATATGATGAAAACCCCATCTTTTTATCCTCGATGGCAACAATACAATACGTGCCTTGCCCCCTACTGTCACTGGGAAAGGACACCGCAAGATTGAACCCAAAGCTAAGCACTTCTACCATTGCAAGAAAAACCAATCTAGTTGGCCAAACCAAACCGATAGTTCGAAGAGAATTACAAAGATATCAAATCATGCATAAACGAATTCAGAGAAGATTCAAATAATATTCATATACAAGATGATCATAAATCCACAATTCATTGGATCTCGGCAAACACACCGCAAAAAAGTATTACATCGAATAGATCTCCAAGAACATCGAGGAGAACATGGTATTGAGAATCAAAGAGAGAGAAGAAGCCATCTAGCTACTAGCTATGGACCCGTATGTCTGTGGTAAACTACTCACGCTTCATCGGAAGGGCAATGGAGTTGATGTAGAAGCCCTCCGTGATCGAATCACCCTCCGGCAGGGTGCCGGAAAAGGTCCCTAGATGGGATCTCACGGGTACAGAAGGTTGCAGTGGTGGAAAATTGTTTTCGTGGATGCCCCTATTGGTTTGGGGATATATGAGTATATATAGGCGAAAGAATTAGGTCAGGAGGTGCACGAGGGGCCCACAAGGGTGGGGGCGTGCCCTACCCCCTGGGCACGCCCTCCGTCCTTGTGGCCGTCTCGTGGCTCTTCCGACTTTATCTCCAAGTCTCCTGGTTGTCTTCTGGTCCAAGAAAAATCGTCGCAAATGTTTTATTTCGTTCGGACTCCATTTGGTATTCCTTTTCTGCGAAACTCAAAAACAGGGAAAAAACAGGAACTGGCACTGGGCTCTAGGTTAATAGGTTATTCCCAAAAATAATATAAAATTGCATATAAAACATCCAAAACAGATAATATAATAGCATGGAACAATCAAAAATTATAGATACGTTGGAGACGTATCAGTATTGTGGGATGAAGCGGCCTGGACCAACTTTACATGTCCACGCACATGAGACCGGTTCTACCGACAGACATGCAACTACTTTTGCATAAAGATGGCTGGCGGCTGTATGTTTCTCCTACTTTAGTTGAATCAAATTTGACTTTGGTCGGTCGTTGAAGAAGGTTAAAATAGCAAACTTGACGAAACACCCTTGTGGTTTGATGCGTAGGTAAGAACGGTTCTTGCTAGAAGCCCGTAGCAGCCACGTAAAACTTGCAACAACAAAGTAGAGGACGTCTAACTTGTTCTTGCAGGGCATGTTGTGATGTGATATGGTTAAGACATGATGTGATATACGTTATTGTATGAGATGATCATGTTTTGTAAAAGTTATCGGCAACCGGCAGGAGCCTTATGGTTGTCTCTTTATTGTATGAAATGCAAACACCATGTAATTGCTTTTACTTTATCACTATGCGTTAGCGATAGTTGTAGAAGCAATAGTTGGTGAGACGATCTAACAGCCTGGTTTTTGGCCCTTCTCTTTTTCTTTTGATTTATTTGGTTTTTGCTCTGTTTTTCTTTTTGGAGTGGATCTATGGCCTTGCAACCTGGGAGATCACCCTCATTTCTTCTCCGAAGTGACTCTTAATCCTCAAATCTTTCCATATACCATGTCATTTCCATACTAGCCCAACCCTAAAATCCTTTTTCTTGGGGAATATTCCTTTTCTTAGTAAAGGAATAACCTCAATTCCCTAGGTTGTGAAGCAACCTATATTTCTGTCACTCCTAAAATTCCCAAATAATTCTCATAATTCCTTTGGGAATGTTGCTCAAATATGCCCAAACTTTCCTATCCTAGCCCAAGAATAATTTCCCAATAATTATTTTTCATTTATGTCCAATGTGGCTTTCTGTGTAGGAAGTGCCACCTATCCAATCTTGTTTTCTCCCAAACTTTTTGGGCATGCTATTTCATCCAAATCATTGCCTCATGCCAAAATTCAACTTTATTTGCCTAGCCAACTTCCCTCAGTGGTTTTTCAAAGTTTCTGTCAGACAGAAGGCATTGTGAAGGAAGTACTATCTAGGAGTATCCAAATGAGTTGAAATTTTGCATACCTCTTCATGTGCTCATATTATCACACTCCTACAAATTTCAGCCCCATCTAATCATCTATGTGAGCACAGGATGAAATCTTTGCTTCTGTCAATATTTTCAGGTTGTGAAGCAAGTATATTTAGGGATGGCAGTTTTGCCCATGGGTATGGGTATCCGCGGGTACCCTACCCAAAAACAGCGGCCATGGGTAAGACTTAGCAAGATTTTGTACCCATGGGTAATGGTTATCCATACCCGCAAAATATATGGGTAGGGCATGGGTATAAGATTGCACCCATGGGTAACCCTATGAATACCCAGAAAAATTAATAAGTGAAAATAACTCCTATGACATGTGGGGTCAACATCCAACTCCTATGGCCCAACTCTCAGTCCGTTTTTTCCTAAACCAACCATAGTTCATAGGCTCGCGACAACCAACTCGCACTCCTCCTATGTCCTACATGACTCCTTGAAACGATGAAATCTCGGCTCATCACCAACACACTCTTGTCCAACTCTTATACCAGCGATCCCCTATTCCCACTACCGCCTCCCACTGTTTCAGGCTTCCACCAACCACTTATTGTACTCCATTGTCGCCTGTAGTTGGCCACCCATCAGAGGAGGTCATGTTGGTACTAGACAGACCCATACTCACATGAATTTTACACTCATTTCTCGACTTCTTTAAAATTTAAATGCTATATGTTGTATCCACTGGATACCCATTGGGTATAGGATACCCGATGGGTATGGGCATGGGTGTCAATTTGTGCCCATGGGTATTGAAATGGGTGGGTATAGAAAGTTTCTATGTGTATGGGTTTGGGCAGAAGGAGGCGGTACCCACCCATACCCTACCCATTGCCATCCCTAAGTATATTTCATATTGCTTCATTTTGGCTGAAAATTCACCAGAGCATTCTCATAGCCATAAAACCACTCTCCACCAATTTTGGGATCCTCTAGAATTTTTGCACGTTTCTAGACAGAGGGGATGTTTGTGAAGCAAGTACCATTTTGGCTTGTCCAATTGGTATGGAATTTTTACAGAATCATCACCTGCCCAAATCATCATGATCTACCAAATTCAGCCCAAGTGGCTTCTCCATATGAGAGCATCATCCTATTCTTGATTCTGGACCATTTTGGTCAGTTGCAAAGCAACTCTATTAAGCCTTGATCCATTTCCCCTAAAACCTTCCAGGGTCAAAGTCCTTCCTAAGAATCACCCCAGACAACACCATTGACCCCAATCAGTTCCCCGTTGATCAGCAGTGCACGGCCAAGTTTGATGCAGCAAACTTTAGCTGATGCCTAACTCAGACACAGAGCCTCTTCTCTCACGTTTTCACTTCCCACGGTCTCAAGTTTGGAAGGACTATCGGCTAGACAACATTTGGGATGCCAGAGAGCATTGAATGCCCCAGTTCATGTGGTGACTACGACGATGGTGTGCCTGTGCACGCGCTCTGTGTGTAGTGGCCACGTCCAGAGCGTCGTTTCTCCTTCGTCCTCTCGTCGTCGCCACCTTCCTAAACCCCTCTACCCCTCCAGAAACCTCCTCGCCGGAGCTAAACGCCGCGCGTCGACGGGCGAACAGTGGCGGTCTCACATTAATGTCACTCGTCTCTTCTTCCCCGTGCTCCCTTGGCCTCCTCTGCCTCGTGAGACCCTCCACTGCTCCTCCCCCGTCGCCTACCACCGAGCTCATGCGCGTGCACACGCGTCCGCGGCGACGCCAGTGCGGCACCTCGCCCCGCGCCTATTTAAGGCCTCCCCGACCCCGTCTCTCTTCACCACTGGCCTCCCATCCTCTTGTCGTCCATTGCCGACGTGGCCGCCTCGGGCCTCCGGCTAAATTAACTCGAGCCCAAGCCTCTCTCTCCATTCCATCACCCCTAGAGCTCCACCCAGTCTCCGGCGAGCCTCCCCTGCCGTTCGCCCGTTCCTCCGGTGGCCTCTAGTCGCGACTCCATCACTGGCCCGAGCTGTTGTCCGCCATGGCCAAAGCCCTGCCCGTCTCGGTGTTCCTCGGCATCCGTGTCTAGCCGGGATGGAGGCGGCGCTCTCTCCCGCGCTCGTCGGTGGTCGCAGCGTCCTGCACGGTGGCCGGAGCTGTGAGAACTGTTGCCGGCGCCGGTGACCCCGCCCCCTGTTCTGCGCCGCGTCGGGGAAGAAGGAGGAGTGGAAGAGAGAGATGTCAGCAGCAGGGCCCACCTGGCAGCGAGTCAGCGCCGACCCCGCCTCTGCTGACTAGGATAAGTGGAAGCGTATTCCACTAGAATACGTCTTCCGTTTCCGAAAGCGTACTCTGCACTTCTTCAGGCCAGAATACGTTTTCCCTTTGGGAAACAGTATTTTCAGAAAAGGCGTGTTCAGTTTTTCCGGTTGAGGGCCTGTTTGTGAAGATTTTCTTACATATAGGTCCCTGGCAGAAAAACTATCACAAATTTTTGCCCGTAACTCCGATTGAGGTGATTCCAAAGCCCACTTCTTCGTCGCGTCGAGCCCGTACTGTTGGTATCATTTTCACCATGTGTTAACATTCTGAAAATGACCATTATGCCCTTGCCCTTTTTCAGCCCCCTCCGAGAGGAACGTTTTTCGGCGATTCTTTCCGCGAGTTTCTCGCACTTCCTCCCAATGAATCCATCCTTCCTAGGCAAGCCACACCCTCCATTTGCCTGATTGCAATGCAGTGACATGGTTTAAATTATTTGAACTTGTTTAAAATATTGTTTTAGCTACATGTGATCTGTTCATGGCATTTCTCGGAGTTGTTTTTGATCTTGCTAGTGTCATGATATTCTTTGGAGTTCTAAGTTTAATATTTTGCATCTTATGTGGATGACATGTTGCCTTTGGATTATTAGTGGCTAGAATTATTTTCATCATGATGATAGTTGCTATTATGTTTGGAGCATGATGTAGTAAATGATGCTTGCATGTGGATCTTAGCTGGATAGCGTGTTCTTGACATTTGAGTAGTAGTATTATCGTTCTTGGATTCAACATGATAGAAGTGTTATGCCATCCTCGGAGTAGTTTGATATGTCGATATTATGCTTTGGATTAGTTGTTGGATATTGCTATGACTTGGATTACAGGTTGATAGATGAGATCGGAGTATCAGTTATCACTGTTATATTTTTAGGGATAAATTCCATCATTAAGTTGGTCGCTCGTCTCTTCTTGTCCGTGCTCCCTTGGCCTCCTCTGCCTCGTGAGACCCTCCACTGCTCCTCCTCCGTCGCCTACCTCCGAGCTCATGCGTGTGCACACGCGTCCGCGGCGATGCCAGTACGGCACCTCGCCCCGCGCCTATTTAAGGCCTCCCCGACCCCGTCTCTCTTCACCACCGGCCTCCCATCCTCCTATGATCCTGCCTCGTCCCTTACCCGAGCCCCAGAGCTCCTCTTGCTCGTCCATTGCCGCCGTGGCTGCCTCGGGCCTCCGGCTAAATTCACTCGAGCCCGAGCCTCTCTCTTCATTCCATCACCACCAGAGATCCACCCAGTCTCCGGCGAGCCTCCCCTGCCGTTTGCCCCTTCCTCCGGTGGCCTCTGGCCGTGACTCCATCACTGGCCTGAGTTGCTGTCCGCCATGGCCGAAGCCCTGCCCGTCTCGGTGCTCCTCGGCGTCCGTGTCTAGCCAGGACAGAGGTGGCGCTCTCTCCCGCGCTCGTCGGTGGTCGCTGCGTCCTGCGCGGTGGCCGGAGCTGTGAGAATGGCCGCCGGCGCCGGCGACCCCGCCCCCTGTTCTGCGCCGCATCGGGGAAGGAGGAGTGGGAGAGAAAGATGTCAGCAGCGGGGCCCACCTGGCAGCGAGTCAGCACCAGTCCCGCCTCTACTGACTAGGATAAGTGGAAGTGTATTCCACTGGAATACGTCTTCCGTTTCCGAAAACGCAGTCTGCTCTTCTTCAGGCAAGAATACGTTTTCCCTTTGGGAAACAGTATTTTCAGAAAAGGCGTGTTCAGTTTTTCCGGTTCAGGGCCTGTTTGTGAAGATTTTCTTACATATAGGTCCCTGGCAGAAAAACTATCACAAATTTTTGCCCGTAACTCCGATTGAGGTGATTCCAAAGCCCACTTCTTCGTCGCGTCGAGCCCGTACTGTTGGTATCATTTTCACCATGTGTTAACATTCTGAAAATGACCATTATTCCCTTGCCCTTTTTCAGCCCCCTCCGAGAGGAACGTTTTTCGGCGATTCTTTCCGCGAGTTTCTCGCACTTCCTCCCAATGAATCCATCCTTCCTAGGCAAGCCACACCCTCCATTTGCCTGATTGCAATGCAGTGACATGGTTTAAATTATTTGAACTTGTTTAAAATATTGTTTTAGCTACATGTGATCTGTTCATGGCATTTCTCGGAGTTGTTTTTGATCTTGCTAGTGTCATGATATTCTTTGGAGTTCTAAGTTTAATATTTTGCATCTTATGTGGATGACATGTTGCCTTTGGATTATTAGTGGCTAGAATTATTTTCATCATGATGATAGTTGCTATTATGTTTGGAGCATGATGTAGTAAATGATGCTTGCATGTGGATCTTAGCTGGATAGCGTGTTCTTGACATTTGAGTAGTAGTATTATCGTTCTTGGATTCAACATGATAGAAGTGTTATGCCATCCTCGGAGTAGTTTGATATGTCGATATTATGCTTTGGATTAGTTGTTGGATATTGCTATGACTTGGATTACAGGTTGATAGATGAGATCGGAGTATCAGTTATCACTGTTATATTTTTAGGGATAAATTCCATCATTAAGTTGGTCGCTCGTCTCTTCTTGTCCGTGCTCCCTTGGCCTCCTCTGCCTCGTGAGACCCTCCACTGCTCCTCCTCCGTCGCCTACCTCCGAGCTCATGCGCGTGCACACGCGTCCGCGGCGATGCCAGTACGGCACCTCGCCCCGCGCCTATTTAAGGCCTCCCCGACCCCGTCTCTCTTCACCACCGGCCTCCCATCCTCCTATGATCCTGCCTCGTCCCTTACCCGAGCCCCAGAGCTCCTCTTGCTCGTCCATTGCCGCCGTGGCTGCCTCGGGCCTCCGGCTAAATTCACTCGAGCCCGAGCCTCTCTCTTCATTCCATCACCACCAGAGATCCACCCAGTCTCCGGCGAGCCTCCCCTGCCGTTTGCCCCTTCCTCCGGTGGCCTCTGGCCGTGACTCCATCACTGGCCTGAGTTGCTGTCCGCCATGGCCGAAGCCCTGCCCGTCTCGGTGCTCCTCGGCGTCCGTGTCTAGCCAGGACAGAGGTGGCGCTCTCTCCCGCGCTCGTCGGTGGTCGCTGCGTCCTGCGCGGTGGCCTGAGCTGTGAGAATGGCCGCCGGCGCCGGCGACCCCGCCCCCTGTTCTGCGCCGCATCAGGGAAGGAGGAGTGGGAGAGAAAGATGTCAGCAGCGGGGCCCACCTGGCAGCGAGTCAGCACCAGTCCCGCCTCTACTGACTAGGATAAGTGGAAGTGTATTCCACTGGAATACGTCTTCCGTTTCCGAAAACGCAGTTTGCTCTTCTTCAGGCCAGAATACGTTTTCCCTTTGGGAAACAGTATTTTCAGAAAAGGCGTGTTCAGTTTTTCCGGTTCAGGGCCTGTTTGTGAAGATTTTCTTACATATAGGTCCCTGGCAGAAAAACTATCACAAATTTTTGCCCGTAACTCCGATTGAGGTGATTCCAAAGCCCACTTCTTCGTCGCGTCGAGCCCGTACTGTTGGTATCATTTTCACCATGTGTTAACATTCTGAAAATGACCATTATGCCCTTGCCCTTTTTCAGCCCCCTCCGAGAGGAACGTTTTTCGGCGATTCTTTCCGCGAGTTTCTCGCACTTCCTCCCAATGAATCCATCCTTCCTAGGCAAGCCACACCCTCCATTTGCCTGATTGCAATGCAGTGACATGGTTTAAATTATTTGAACTTGTTTAAAATATTGTTTTAGCTACATGTGATCTGTTCATGGCATTTCTCGGAGTTGTTTTTGATCTTGCTAGTGTCATGATATTCTTTGGAGTTCTAAGTTTAATATTTTGCATCTTATGTGGATGACATGTTGCCTTTGGATTATTAGTGGCTAGAATTATTTTCATCATGATGATAGTTGCTATTATGTTTGGAGCATGATGTAGTAAATGATGCTTGCATGTGGATCTTAGCTGGATAGCGTGTTCTTGACATTTGAGTAGTAGTATTATCGTTCTTGGATTCAACATGATAGAAGTGTTATGCCATCCTCGGAGTAGTTTGATATGTCGATATTATGCTTTGGATTAGTTGTTGGATATTGCTATGACTTGGATTACAGGTTGATAGATGAGATCGGAGTATCAGTTATCACTGTTATATTTTTGGGGATAAATTCCGTCATTAAGTTTGTCAGGTGCCACTGAAACGGGCTTTTTCCAGTGCAACCACATTTGCCTTTTATGGGAAGGCCCTAATGCGGTCTATTGTCATTTCTCTCGCCGGTGCCTCCAACGAGGGAAGGTTATGGGCGTGCGGTACCCTGGCCCGGTAAGCAGACATAACCTTGTGTGCCCGTAGTTGTTGTTAGGCGCCTTTTTGTCCCTGTTTGGGACCTTTTTGTTTTGCCACGACGGTGGCCGTTGATGCCTTTGGTAGGCACGGGGCCACCCAGGACTGAACCCAAAAGGGGTGTTGGTCGGAGTGGCCGGGAAAGTGTCATGGCAGTAGGTCGGTTTTGTCGGAACGCCGTTGGTCCACCCGAATGGGAGTGCGAGGCCATGGGTTCTGTGGTGTGGGTAAAGTGCGCTACCTCTGCAGAGAGTGTGTGTTTAACCTATCGATAGCCGCGTCCTCGACCATGGGCACAAGTTCGTACTAGGTCACACCGTTTGATCAACACTCACATGACGGAATGACTTATAGATGATTTATTTGTTGATATATTGTGAGCAGTACAGTTTGGCGGGATGTTGATGGTGATGTTGGTATGATCTCGAGGATGATCATTCATTTGTGATGTGGTCACGAGGTGATCACGTGGATGCTTTGATCACGAGGTGATCACGTGGATGCTTTGGATCACAAGGTGATCAGGTGGATCACGAGGTGATCGAGATGGTATATTACTTGGCCGGTTAGCCAAGAGTGAGATGGTTGTTGAGATCTAAGATGGTGGTTTATTAGTATTGCAGTAGTTTCATATCATGCTTAGTAGATGCTTTCTTATCATGGTAGGAGTTAATTTAATTAACCTGTTTAATGCTATGTTGTTGTCTTGCCTTGATGCTTTTGGTTGTTTTGAGCTTGCAAGTACATTCAATGTACTGACCTGGTGTGTCATGCCAGATTGCAGGTGATGCTCTGATTGATTGATAGCTTGTCGAGGTTACCGCGCGTGCGAGCTAGATCGTGTCCCAGCCAGAGTCCCTGCGGAGTGGAGTTCACCACCTTCGTCGTTGTTCCGCTGCTAGATGTATTCCACTGCTACTAGTTGTTTCGCTGCTAGCATAGAGCAAGTGTAGTATCACAGGCGTAGTGTCGCCATGTTGATGTGATCCTTTGTAACATCAGACACTTGTATCATTATCCTTTGTAATAATAGTTGATTTGTTCTATGTCAAGCAGTGCCGTATTCCAGAGACTTCTCCTCGATCTCTGGGCTAGAATACGGGGTGTTCCAGTTTCTCTGAGCCGGGGTGCCACAGACGACCACGACGCAACAATGGAGATCAAGGTGTCGAGTCGGTGACGATGGAGATCATAACGACGCTTTGGAGATGGAGATCAAAAGCACAAGATGATGATGGCCATATCATGTCACATATTTTGATTGCATGTGATGCTTATCTATTATGCATCTTATTTTGCTTAGTACAGCGGTAGCATTATAAGATGATCCCTTAACTAAATTTCAAGGTAAAAGTGTTCTCCCTGAGTATGCACCATTGCTACAGTTCGTCGTGTTGAGACACCACGTGATGATCGGGTGTGATAGACTCTACGTTCACATACAACGGGTGCAAGACAGTTTTGTACATGCGGAATACTTGAGTTAAACTTGACGAGCCTAGCAGGTACAGACATGGCCTCGGAACACTGGAGACCGAAAGGTCGAATATGAATCATATAGTAGATATGATCAACATAGAGATGTTCACCATTGATGACTACCCCATCTCACGTGATGATCGGACATGGGTTAGTTGATTTGGATCACGTATCATTTAGATGACTTGAGGGATGTCTATCTAAGTGGGAGTTCTTAAGTAATTTGATTAATTGAACTTAATTTATCATGAACTTAGTCCTGATAGTATTTGCAAATCTATGTTTTTGTGGCACTGCCGTTTAGGTCATATTGGTGTAAAGCGCATGAAGAAACTCCATGCAGATGGACTTTTGGAATCACTTGATTATGAATCATTTGATACTTGCGAACCATGCCTCATGGTCAAGATGACTAAAACTCCGTTCTCTGGAACAATGGAGCGAGCCAATGACTTATCGAAAATAATACATACCGATGTATGCGGTCCGATGAGTGTTGAGGTACGCGGCTGGTATCATTATTCTCTGACCTTCACAGATGATTTGAGCTGATATGGGTATATCTACTTAATGAAACACAAGTCTGAAACATTTGAAAAGTTCAAAGAATTTCAGAGTGAAGTTGAGAATCATCTTAACAAGAAAATAAAGTTTCTACGATCTGATCGCGGAGGCGAATATTTGAGTTACGACTTTGGCCTTCATTTAAAACAATGTGGAATAGTTTCACAACTCACGCCATCTGGAACACCACAGCGTAATGGTGTGTCCAAACGTCGTAACCGTACTTTATTAGATATGGTGCGATCTATGATGTCTTTTACCGATTTACCACTATCATTTTGGGGTTATGCATTAGAGATAGTTGCATTCACGTTAAATAGGGCACCGTCTAAATCCGTTGAGACGACACCGTATGAACTGTGGTTTGGCAAGAAACCTAAGCTGTCGTTTCTTAAAGTTTGGGGTTGCGACACTTATGTCAAAAGGATTCAGCCTGATAAGCTCGAACCCAAATTGGAGAAGTGTGTCTTCATAGGATACCCTAAGGAAACAATTGGGTACACCTTCTACCACAGATCCGAAGGCAAGATGTTTGTTGCCAAGAATGGAACATTTCTAGAGAAGGAGTTTCTCTTGAAAGAAGTGAGTAGGAGGAAAGTAGAACTTGATGAGGTAATTGTAACTTCTCTCGAATTGGAAAGTAGCTCATCACAGAAAAACGTTCCCGTGATGCCTACACCAACTAGAGAGGAAGCTAATGATGATGATCATGAAACTTCAGATCAAGTTACAACTAAACCTCATAGGTCAACCAGAGCATGATCCGCACCAGAGTGGTACGGTAATCATGTTCTAGAAGTCATGTTACTAGACCATGGCAAACCTACGAACTATGAAGAAGCTATGATGAGCCCAGATTCCGATAAATGGCTTGAGGCCATGAAATCTGAGATAGGATCCATGTATGAGAACAGAGTGTGGACTTTGGTGGACTTGCCCGATGATCGGCAAGCCATAGAGAATAAATGGATCTTCAAGAAGAAGACTGATGCTGATGGTAATGTTACTAGCTACAAAGCTCGACTTGTCGCAAAAGGTTTTCGACAAGTTCAAGGAGTTGACTGCGATGAGACTTCCTCACCCGTAGCGATGCTTAAGTCTGTTCGAATCATGTTAGCAATCACCGCATTTTATGGTTGTGAAATCTGGCAAATGGACGTCAAAACTGCATTCCTTAATGGATTTCCTAAAGAAGAGTTGTATATGATGCAACAAGAAGGTTTTGTCGATCCTAAAGGTGCTAACAAAGTGTGCAAGCTCCAGCGATCCATATATGGACTGGTGCAAGCATCTCGGAATTGGAATATACGCTTTGATGAGGTAATCAAAGCATATGGTTTTATATAGACTTTCGGAGAAGCCTGTATTTACAAGAAAGTGAGTGAGAGCTCTGTAGCATTTCTAATATTATATGTGGATGACATATTGTTAATTGGAAATGATGTAGAATTTCTGGATAACATAAAAGGATACTTGAATAAGAGTTTTTCAATGAAAGACCTCGGTGAAGCTGCTTATATATTGGGATCAATATCTATAGAGATAGATAAAGATGCTTAATAGGACTTTCACAAAGCACATACCTTGACAAAGTTTTGAAGAAGTTCAAAATGGATCAGTCAAAGAAAGGGTTCTTGCCTGTGTTGCAAGGTGTGAAATTGAGTCAGACTCAATGCCCGACCACTTCAGAAGATATAGAGAAAATTAAAGTCATTCCCTATGCCTCAGCCATAAGTTCTATCATGTATGCTATGCTGTGTACCAGACCTGATGTGTTCGTTGCCATAAGTCTGGCAGGGTGGTACCAAAGTAATCCAGGAGTGGATCACTGGACAGCGGTCAAGAACATCCTGAAGTACCTGAAAATGACCAAGGATATGTTTCTCGTTTATGGAGGTGACAAAGAGCTCGTTGTAAATGGTTACGTCGATGCTAGTTTCGACATTGATCCGGATGACTCTAAGTCACAAACCGGATACGTATTTATTTTGAATGGTGGAGCTGTCAGTTGGTGCAGCTCCAAGCAGAGCGTCGTGGTGGGATCTACGTGTGAAGCGGAGTACATAGCTGCTTCAGAAGCAGCAAATGAAGGAGTCTGGATGAAGGAGTTCATATCCGATCTAGGTGTAATACCTAGTGCATCGGGTCCAATGAAAATCTTTTATGACAATACTGGAGCAATTGCCTTAGCGAAGGAATCCAGATTTCACAAAAGAACCAAACACATCAAGAGACGCTTCAACTCCATTTGTGATCAAGTCAAGGAGGGAGACATAGAGATTTGCAAAAATACATACAAATCTGAATGTAGCAGACCCGTTGACTAAGCCTCTTCCACGAGCAAAACATGATCAGCACCAAGACTCCATGGGTGTTAGAATCATTACAATGTAATCTAGATTATTGACTCTAGTGCAAGTGGGAGACTGAAGGAAATATGCCCTAGAGGCAATAATAAAGTTGTTATTTTATATTTCCTTATTCATGATAAATGTTTATTATTCATGCTAGAATTGTATTGATCGGAAACCTAAATACATGTGTGAATACATAGACAAACATTGTGTCCCTAGTGAGCCTCTACTTGACTAGCTCATTGATCAAAGATGGTTAAGGTTTCCTAACCATGGACATGAGTTGTCATTTGATAACGGGATCACATCATTAGAAGAATGATGTGATGGACAAGACCCATCCGTTAGCTTAGCATATTGATCGTTCAGTTTTATTGCTATTGCTTTCTTCATGTCAAATACATATTCCTTCGACTATGAGATTATGCAACTCCCGGATACCGGAGGAATGCCTTGTGTGCTATCAAACGTCACAACGTAACTGGGTGATTATGAAGATGCTCTACAGGTATCTCCGAAGGTGTTTGTTGAGTTGCCATAGATCAAGATTAGGATTTGTCACTTCGAGTATCGGAGAGGTATCTCTGGGCCCTCTCGGTAGTACACATCATAAGCTTGCAAGCAAATGACTAAGGAGTTAGTCACGAGGTGATGTATTACAGAACGAGTAAAGAGACTTGTCGGTAACGAGATTGAACTAGGTATGTAGATACCGATGATCGAATCTCGGGCAAGTAACATACTGATGGGCAAATGGAATTACGTATGTTGTCATATCGGTTCGACCGATAAACATCTTCGTAGAATATGTAGGAGCCAATAGGAGCATCCAGGTTCCGCTATTGGTTATTGACCTGAGAGGTGTCTCGGTCATGTCTACATAGTTCTCGAACCGGTAGGGTCTGCACGCTAAACGTTCGTTGATGATATAGTATTATATGAGTTATGTGATTTGGTGACCGAATGTTGTTCGGAGTCCCGGATGAGATCACGAACATGGCGAGGAGTCTCGAAATGGTCGAGAGGTAAAGATTGATATATAGGACAATGGTATTCGGACACTGGAAGCTTTCCGGAAGGTATCGGGTATTTATCGGAGTACCGGAGGGGTTACCGGACATCCCCGGGGGAATATATGGGCCATATGGGCCATGAGTGGGGAGCACACTAGCCCACAAGGGGTGGCGCGCCCCCCGTATGGCAAGAGGCCGATTGGGAGAAGGAAAAGAGGGGGTTCGCCCCCCTTCCTTCTCTCTTCCCCCTTTCCTTTTCTCTCCGGTGTTTTATGGAAGGGGGGCGCCACTTGGGGAAACCCAAGTAGGATTAGGATCCTACTTGGGGTGCAATTTGGATGCCTCCCCTCTCCCTCCCACCTATATATATGTGTGAGGGGCACCCCTAGCACACCCTAGACAATTGCCTAGTCGTGTGCGGCACCCCCCCTCCACCCTTTACACCCCGGTCATATTTTCGTAGTGCTTAGGCGAAGCCCTGCGAGGATCATTTCACCATCACCGTCACCACGCCGTCATGCTGATGGAACTCATCTACTACCTCGACGTCTTGCTGGATCAAGAAGGCGAGGGACGTCACCGAGCTGAACGTGTCCAGAACTCGGAGGTGTCGTACGTTCGGTACTTGATCGGTCGGAGCTAGAAGAAGTTCGACTATATCAACCGCATTATCAAACACTTCCACTTACGGTCTACGAGGGTACATAGACATAATATCCCCTCGTTGCTATGCATCTCCATGGATAGATCATTGCGTGTGCGTAGAATTTTTTTGTTTTCCATGCAACGATTCCCAACACATAGCATAGGCGATGTCTGTCCTCGTAGCACAAGCTAGGTACATGAGTGAAGCAATCACTTGAGAGTATCTCATTTGATCTATAGTTGTGTCTTCAAACTTTCGAGTCCGCATGCCAGGACCATTGGATGTTGGAGAAGGTTTGCAATCTGAATACCCAAAGCGACTCGGAATCTTCTCAACATAGTGGGATTGAAGACGTGTAATCGCACCCTCATTATCTCTCACTAGCTTGATGTTCAGGATAACATCAGCCACACATAGGTCTTTCATCTCAAATTTATGAGATAGAAAAACCTTAACCTCCTGAATGACTTTGAGGTTGGTTCCAAAATACCAGTATGCCATCGACATACAAACACAGAATTACTCTTTCACCCCCACCATGGCGATAGTGTACACATTTGTGAGCTTCACTGACAACTAAGCCACAAGATGTTAAAGTTTTATCAAACTTCTCATGCCATTGATTAGGACCTTGTTTCCGGCCATACAAAGATTTCAATAACTTGCACACCTTCCATTCCTACCCATCTACTACAAAGTCATCAAGTTGTTGCATGTAGATTTCCTCGTCTAGCTCTCCATTAAGGAAAGTTGTCTTGATGTCCATCTGATGAACGAGAAGACCATGCGAGGAAACCACCGAGAGTAGTGCTCGAATGGTTGTCAGTCTAGCCACATGTGAGTAGGTACCGAATAAATCTTCAGCTACTTTTTGGGTATAACCCTTGGCCACAAGACAAGCCTTGTACTTCTCAACCATACCATCATGCCTAAGCTTATTTTTGAACACCCACTCACATCCCACTGGTCCGCAACCATATGGACGATCAGTGATCTCCCATGTCACGTTAGCCGAAATGGAATACATCTCGCTATGCATTGCATCCTTACATAGTCGGCATCTGGTGGTGCATAGGCTTCTGAAATTGAACTGAGAGTGTCATCCATGAGGTACACAAGTAAATCATCACCAAAGTACTTTGCAGTCCTCCATATCTTGCCTATAACAGGAGCTTCCTCATCATCCTCCACATGCTTTTCATCATGTATTCGCTCATAATTTCCATTGGAATGGCAGGTCCAGGAGTCTCATTAGATTCTAGTCTAGAAGTTCTTTGCATAAATCTCATGGGAAAAATATCCTCAAAGAATGTATCATGACTCCATGATTGTACCAACCTTCACGTCGGGTATATTAGATTTGATCACTAGAAATCTATAGTCTACACTATGCCAAACATAGTCCGGAAAAACGCAGTCCGCGATCTTTGGTCCCAACTTACACCTTTTGGTTATCGGCACATTGACTTTTGACAAACAACCCCAAGTGTGCAAGTAAGAGAGTGCATTTCTTTTCTTCTCCCATTTCTCAAAGGAGTAATCACATTATCCCTTATGGGCAGCTTATTCAGGACATGACATGATGTCAATATAGCCTCCCCCACCATGCCTTGGATAAATCTGACGTATCTAACATGGTGTTAACCAAATCTGGTAGAGTACGGTTTTTGTTCGGCAACCCCGTTTGACAGGGGTGAATAGGGAGGCGTCCTCTCATGAATAATACCACATTCCATATAGAATAAAATGAAATCTTTAGAAAAGTATTCTCCATCATGATCAGACCAAACCCATTTTATTTTGTTTCAAGTCAATTTTCAACTTCGGCCTTATAGATTTTAAAGCAGTGTAGAGCTTCATCCTTAGTATTCAACAAATAAACATAGTAGAATCTAGTGGACTCGTCAATCAACGTCATGGAAAATTGCTTTCCACCTTTCATCTCTCATAGGTCAGAATATATGAGCTCTAGTGGTGCCAAGTGTCTCTCCTCTGTAGGCTTGTGAGGTTTGCGAGGTTACTCAGCTTGCACACATGCATGGCACTTGGAGCCTTTGGCTAAAGTGAAACTCAGGATTAAATTCATCTTACCTAGCCACGTCATACAAACAAAATTAATGTAACAAAGATGTGAATGCCAAACCTCAGTTTTGTTTACACTAGAATGAATATGGTTCACGACTTTATTACATCCCGGAGCTCTTAGACTAGCAGGCATTCTGCGGGCAAGTTAATATGTCAAACGCAAAAGCATAAGAGGAGCAAACTAAATAAATCTTATTCGCATGTTTCTGAGTTAATATGAATTTGTTATGAAGTTTTTGAAGTGATGGTCCGTGGGCAAAAGCATAAGAGGAGCAAACACGCTCGGGCAGAACTGAGGGTTTTTCGAACTAGGGGCAAATAAAACAGGTGTGCCCCGATTAGGGGCTCGAATGTAGTTAGGCCTTAATACTATGTCATGTCATCAATATGCCTAATTGGCATTACATGAGGATACATATTACTACCTATGTTACTTCCGACTAGTCTAAGCATTAGGCTTCTCACTCCATGATTTACAACGATATAAATGGGGATGATAGTATATGAAATGGTTCTAGACCAATTATATATAGCTACTTGTACTAACTAGTAGTATATCACTACAATTACTTAGCTCCCTAGAAAGGGAGATTTGTGGTCCAATGGGATTGGGACACGGCTTGAAGCCCAGCTATAAGTGGGTGGTCTGAATGTGTAGTGTTCTTTTTTTGCGGGAAGATTGTGTAGTGTTGTTGTGTCAACTTGTTAGTATGTGTGTGTGACTTTTTGCCTCTTATGTGCGGGTGTTGGTATGATGTGCAATGTTAGATACATAGTGAGTTGCGTCTATAGTTGGCGCGTCCATAAAAGAGGCGGTACTAGTCTCTATGAATTTTTGTTGCCATTGTGGATACGAGGAAGGGTTTGTTGTGCTGCTTCCCCTTTCGAAGAAGTGGCATGTTGCATCACTGGTCTTCCGCTCTTATACTTTTAACACCTCTAAGAAAGAAAACAGAAGTCAACCATAAGAGGGAGGCACAGCAAAGTACGTAATAACTTTTAATATACTCATCATGTTGGTCAGATGTGCATACATGCAAGATCATTGTGCCGGGTAGTTTGCGAACTGAGCGTAACTCAGATGGTTAGCCTCCTTGTGGTAGAATCGTCCCGCCAGGGTTCTTAGACGTGGTAATTTCTGTCTTTTCGACAATGCTTGTTCGGTAGGACAATGTTGTGCTTATCTCAAAGGCGCTCATAAACATAGAGCGTGCATGCATGCGTTTATACTCCATGCATTTCTAAATATAAGACCTTTTTAAATATTTCAACACGGACTATATACGAATGTATATAGACATATTTTATCGTAAATTCACTCACTTTGCTCAATATATAGTCCGTATTGAAAACTCTTGTTATACGGAGTATTTAGGAACGGAGGGAGTAGAAAACAGTAGTTAGGATGTATCGCACCGAGAAAGATAGAGAGGTTGTGCGATCGTCATTGCGTTAGATGTCGTGACACGTATGCATGCTTGCGCGCATGCGCACCAGATGTGCACCCCGCGACCGGGACACCAGATCACCGGCACACATTCAGATCGTTGCTACCAAGTGACCTCTGCCATATCTTTCTACTACAAGAAGGTAGATAAGTCAGCCACCTGCTGCACCTTCCAGCTCCAGTTCACACCGTGCTGAGACTCATCTAGTTCCATGGATGGGAGATCAGCACCCGACGATCGGATCAACGTCGACGTTGAGGATCGGTCCATTGCCACGGCCGGAAGGCCTGCATATAGGTGAGTTATTACAACTAATCGCGTACTCTAATTAAATACTTATGTAACTTGCGTGCATACATCAGCTTAGCTAGAGTTGCTTACCTTAGGAACAACATCTTCCCGAGAATCTCCATAGCTGTAATCGTTTGAGGTTGGCCGATAGCTTAGCTTGTAGTCGTTGAACTTTCAACCGCCCTATCCAGCAGTACGTAGAGATCACGCATCAGTAAATGTTGCACGGGCTGGCCGATCCTCGCCGTCCCTGCGTCTACCGGAGCTAGATCAATAGCGCGGGTTCGAGCTCCACCTTGAGCCGTCCACGTACGGCACGCTCGGGAGGAGTGGCCTCGGGAAAACGGGAGAGCTTGGGAGCATACGCTGTACGGTGGAAGAGCTCATCGAGTCAGGGGGGAGAGGGGAGGAAGAAGGCCGGCGGAGCTGGAGGAGGGTGGGGTTGGATGGAATTGTTTTCTCGGATACTCCATCGGAGCCGAGAAAACTTGGCTGTGTATGTGTGTGGAGAAATCTACGGCGACCGACGGCCGGCGGCTGGCTAGCCTGCTCCCCGAAGTACGTACTACTACTAGTTGCCTAGCTAAGGTTCGGGCGCGCCTACGTACTCCTACATACTTGTGCCGCGGGGGAGCCCACGTGCGCCCACGGGAGTCGGATATGAATACGCAAGTGTGGTGACGTAGTCGCTGGCGTGCCAATGCATCTAGTCTACTCCTAGTATATACAGTAATTCCTCCGTTCCATAATGTAAAACTTTTTTTTGACACTACACTATAGTCAAAACAGCATCTCACCTTACAGGGAGGAGGGAGTATTTTATATGCTGAATTTGGGATGTTGCAGGCTGCTGTAGCTAAGCACATATGCGCCGAATTCGGTACGTCGAATGCTCCTACCGCATCTAGCTTCACGCATGTATGCATGTAAGGCAAGATGTCAAGATGCACCGCACCATATGTCGTCTATCGGGCGCTTGTTGCTACCGGTTTCGGTCGGAGATCACACGTCCGATAAATCAAACTGTGTACTGTAGTACACAGTGCTACTCTAGTGATCTAGACTAGCAGCTATTTTACGCGAAATTGCATAGAAGCACCTGCGGGCGCACCTCCCTAATATCTCACCATCGAATATGTATAGGGATCTGCACCACTATATGTATTCATCATTTTAGTTGCATGTATGTTCTAATTTAGAGATGCATAGCGTTATATTCTCTGCATGCACTCACCCACTCAACAGCACGCTCCTGCTCTAGCCGCCAACATCCAACAACTAAAGCTACATTTACTCAAGCAATAGTCACATCATCAGTTACCGTCTTTCCCATTGATCCCATCTATCCCGTTTCATCTTCCTTCAACTTCTTCGTCTCAAACTTAAAAGTCATTTCACGTAATCACACATTTCTACGAAGCTTAATTTTTACGGTACTAATTCATGCGAAATTATTTAATTAGATTTGAAAGACTTTCTAAGATATTTCATATTTGTTTTTTTCTGTTAATTGAGAAACTGAGTATGTCATGAGAATAATTCCAGAAACCTTTTCTATAATAATCTCAGGTATTATCATGTTCTAAGAAAGCTGAGAATTTAATATACATGCTCTAACTCTGGTCCCACCATGCACCTATCACGTGTACGTGCTCTAACCACCAACGTCCGGTTGTACACTCCATTTACTACTCACGCGGTAACGTTTCTTCTTCAGCACACTAAACTCCGGCCACAATCATTCATTAGCAGTTTAGTACTACATTCTTCTATCACTAATGAACTAACACTGGATGCGCTATACGCCCCATAAGAGATCAGAGTCGTCTAAAAGAAGAACAATACTTGAATCGATATGGCTTAATAGATAACAGGGTTTAGAAGTTGCTGTGTTTGGTTTATCTGGGAGACAAACCCGCTCAAAGGAGCTTAACTCGTGTTTGTGTAAGCATCATCTTCTCACTTAACGGGTTTTCCTTTTAAAAGAAAATTATCTAACATAAATTATTCATCTCCATCCAACAGCAAATGTGCTATTAATTGTTACTTTTATAACTGACACCCGTACTTTTCTACGTGCAAACGCATGTGATATTTATTGAGAATATTGACTCTACGTGCAGACGGACAGGAGTCACACAATGCATCATCGAGTATTTGATATGTATATGTAACTAGCAATTTCATTGTGCCTTTAATGCAACCATACCATCACGGAACTCAATGACACAGATATCAGGGTGCGGCGTCGCCGAGAGCCAGTTGTCCGCCTCCCTATTTTACGAGGCTACTTTAAGAGCATCATTAGTCGCGCGCCCCAAACCCACCTCAAATGACCTAGCGGACGGCCCGGTCAGTGATCGCTCACAATTTTTTTTAATCTAGACGGGCTCCTTAAACGGGTCTCAAACGCCTGGACTATCCGACACCCCTCATATTCAGCCCAAATCTGGGACGGATATGGGGCGCTCGGGCGCGCCCGGACGCGTCTGCCACATCGGACCCGACAAACCTACTCCACCACAAATTGCATCAAATTCATCAAACTCTTCCTCCTCGTCCCGCCTCCGCCCTACCTTTCCTGCGTCCAAGCCCTCGCCGTCCGCCACCCTTGCTCCCCATCGTCACCGTCGGTCCCGATCCGTCGCCTTAGATGTCATCCAGCCTGTCTGCGTTCGCCACGACAAAGGCTGCGTCCGCCTCGTCTGTCGGCGTCCCCTTCTCGGCTTAGTCGTGTAGGTCGGAGAACATCGCATGGAGGATTCGGCGAAGCTGATAGGGAGAGAGGGAAGCGGCAGCATCGGAAGGAGCGGATGCGGACATGGACACACAGTTGTCCCCCACGACGCGCCTGGAACCCTGCTCCCCATCCGTCTGTCTGTCGACAATTCTTGCACCATCGGACCAAGTAATAGAAGAGGATTCGGCGACCGGTTGGGGCATTCCGAAGAGCTTTCTGCCCACGCAGATGCCGGCGATGGACGTATGTCACTCACCATAGCTCATTTGGGCCTAGATAAGCACGACCACCGGCGGCGCCCGGGCTGCCCATGACTTGTTCGACGGAATGACAGAACAAGAGTCGGTATGTTCTTGTTGCTCCTGTCCGATCAACTTTCCATATGGCATGTTCAATGTTTTACATAGATCGCTTGTTCATTTCGGACATGATAAATGCTTCCAAACCATGATAATTTAGGAGGTGTTCCTATAGGACATGATAAATGATAATCAAGGTTCAACCAACATGGAGTACGAATTAGGGGATCCAACTTGCCATTCATTTGAAGTTGGGACAACATCCAATCCCAATCCGAGCAAGAAGAAGAAGAAGGCAAAGATGGCAAAGGCAAGAGGTCCAGCATTCTCAACTTTTGAGGATATCTGGTTGGTCAAAGGTTCGTTGCCCACAATACTTGATCCAATGTGCGACACCAAGCAAAAGGGGAATAAGTATTGGGAGAAGATTTGGAAGGAATATCACGAACAAAAGGATTATGTGAAGCCGCATCCTATCGTCACCAACCGCAATGTGGAATCTCTCCTACATCGATGGGGATCATTCAGGGGGAGTGAACAAGTACATCGGGTGCTACTCACAAGTGACCGTCCGCCCTCAAAGTGGGATGAGAGTGGTAACTCACATAAGCTACTTCATCTTGTCATCATTAATTTGCATATGCTTGTTTGTATCGCATTCTCATGCTCATACATATTTTCTTTGCTAGACGGCGGTGGCGGCCACTATGTATCACGAAACTGGGAAGAAGCCATTTGCTTTCAGCCATTGTTGGATCATATTGAATGGCCGACCAAAGTGGACGCAACTTGTGGCCGATCTCAAGGCTGAAAAGAAGAGGAATGATGGCTTAAGCTCCCACCAATGAATTAGGTTGGACGATGAAGAGGAAGATATTGTCGTGGAATATGGAAGAGCCACTGTGCCAAAAGGTAATCGGCAAGTCATGAGAAACAAGTGGGAGAAGGCAAGGGCCTCCCATGATGCCGCGTGTCACAGCCCTAGACCGTGCCTGTAAATGTTTGCATTAGTGAGCATTCATGCATCATGTTTAAATTCATGGAATTTCAATTGAGGAAAGTGGAAGCCTCAAAATTTTAAATAAAGGGCAAGAACCTTGAATATGCATTCAGTGAATCCCAAAATGCCCTAAAAATAGTTCTGAGAATTTTGGCAAGAGTTATATATCAAACCAAAATTTTGGAACATTTTTAAGGAACTATGTGGGTATTTGAAATTAACTCATAATGTATTTGAATTGGATTTATTCCTGTTATAAAATAAATACATGTCCAATTATTCCGAAACTTTTTGCGGGGCTCTGGATATATCCAATTAGTTCCCATATTAAATTTCAGAATTTATGAAAAGGGTTTGATTTGAAAATCAAACCCAAAACAGTTGCAGAAAATAGAAAACAGAAAGAAAATGCAAAATAGGAAAGAACTTACCTGGCTTACCTGTGCGGCCCAACTGGACGGCCCAGCCCCCCAAGGGCACCGCTATCTTCTTCCTCCTGCCAGAAGAAGTAGCTGTGTGCCCACAGCACAGCCACCGCGGCCACGTCCCCATGCTACCTCCTACTCGCCTGGCTCGTCCCAACCGCGCCTCGAGAATGCCCTGGCCCCTCTCGCTTTCCCCTCCTCTCTTTGGACCTCCCTCCCCTCTCTGCTCTCTCTCCAATGCGACCACCGACCGCGCCCGTTGCCGCCGCTCATCGTTGCCACGCCCAGAGCCACCACTCGCCCTTCTGATGAGTCCAGAAGCACTGTCGCATCTTCCTCGTCCTCTCCACCGAGCTGTGGGACGCCGGGAGGCCCTGCTTCACAGTCATCTTCTTCCTCTGGCCGCCGAGATCGTCACCGCCGCCCCGCCTGCTCCGAGCCCTCCTCGTGTCCGCTTCGACGCCCTCTGCACTCACCGTGAGCCCCCTCGTCGGAACCCTCTCTCCCCTGCCTCGGTTGCGCCCTCTGGCTGTCCTCCTCATCGAGCCCAAGAGCTCGGCCCCGCAGGCCATGCCGCCGGTGTGGCCACAACCGGGCAAGCTCACACCAGAGTGTGTCGCCGTGCTCACCATGCTCCCAGGAGCCGAATAATGCGCCAGCTCCTCCTGCCATGCTCCCTAACGCCAAACCCGAGCGTGCCCGTACTCCGGCCGCCGCTGAACTCCTCGCCGCCGTCACCACAAGCTGCCGCAGCCCCTCCCACTTGCACAGGGAGATGTGGAGCACTCCCTGCAGCACGCAGAGCCCCTCTGTCGTCCTTTTGGTCACCGGAGGGTGAAACCCGAGCCCTACGGCGTGCCTACTGTCGCCGGTGACGAGCCGCCGATGTATTAGGCCCGGTTGACCAGGGATTTGAACTCCCCTGGGTCAATGGCAGGTGGGGCCAGCCCCTGTTAAAAATTAGTTTAGTTTAAACCTAAACTTAATTAGGCACTGAGAGACTGACATGTGGGCCCCAGTGTCAGGTTTGACCTGGACCGCCCCTGTTGACTTGTGGACGTCACACCGACGTCATGCTGACGCAGTTAACAATTTTCTTTATTAAAAATAATCCAGAAAATTTCAGAAAATGTTTAACACTTCAAAAATTCATAGAAATTCAACCGTATCTCCAAATGAAAAAAATTTATATATGAACAATTATCAGAAAAATCCAAAGAATCTGTTTGTGGCATTTTCATGCATGTTTGAACAACCTAAAGCTGATGTACATGACAATTTGATTAAATGGCATTTGAAATTCCTTACATGGAGTTTGAATTTGAACCTTGGGTTCAAACCAACTTCATTTAAACTGTTGCTAGTTGCATTAGCCCAAATACCAGCATATTGCCATGTCATGATCATGCATCATATTGTTGCATTGCATTGATTGTGTTCTTCTCTTGTTTGCTGGTGTTTGTCCCCTCTCGGTAGCAGACAATTCCGATGTTATGATTGTTAACACTTATGAAGTGTAGTATCATTTTCAGAAGTGCCAGGCAAGCAAACCCGCCTTGATCACTCCGATACAGTCCTACTCTCACTCCTGCTCTCTTTTACTGCATTAGGACAACAACGATTCAACTCTTACATGTTGTGGTAGTTGAACCCATTCCTCTGCATGACATGTCTTTGCCATAGTAAATAGTTGAAACCCACTAGCATGAGTAGGAGTTTTTTGAGCCATGATGTGCCTACTCATTTATGCTTGCTTGTTATGCCTGCTATTGCTTAGAGTTGTGTCAGGTCTGGTTCATCGGGGAAGAATTGGAATGTGGTCATCATGTCCTACTATTGAGAGTTAAGTGTGTGAATACGATTTGGTAAAGGTAGCGATGAGAGGCCATGTAGGATTACATGGTGGGTTGTCTCATTGAAACTGTCCTTAGGAACTGAGTTATGTGTTTGTGATCCAACAACAGCTACTACCATGCATTGGGCCCGAAACCAATGGACCCTCTTGGCTTATTAATCGCCTTGTCCTCTGTCCAAGAGTTGCAAGTAGTTTCTGGTGTTTGTAGTATGCTGGAGGCCGTGTGCAGCGCTGACCTAAGGGGTGGGCTGTGATGCGGTAGGCAAGTGGCCCAGTGTACCGAGACACCCGTTTGGTGACTCGGGAACCCTGCACACATCATTTGGGGCTGTAGTGGAAACCCCGGCCGGATCTCCTTGCGGATGGAGCCCGAATAGGCGATAAACCTAGACTAGAGACTTGTGTGATTAGTCAGGCCGTGGCCGACACCCTCGCTGGGCTTCCGCTTGAAGGTTGCCGAGTACATGTCGTGTAAGCGGTGATAGGTGGTGATAGCGTGTGTGAAGAAGTACACCCCTATAGGGTTATATATGATCTATTCGAATAGCCATGTCCGCGGATATTGACTACTTGGAATGCTTACATCATTCATAGATAACTGGAAGTGGATACTCTAAAATGCGCAAGATAAGAGTGAGTGCTATGGATGGCCTTTCTCATAGGGAGACGAGAGTGGATCCATAGTGGTGTATTGATATGGTGAATATGTGGACTCGTGTGCGCCACCTCAAAGAAGTTACTGGTAATCGTAGTTCAGGATAGCAACCGAGTCAAAGCTGGCTTACTGCAGTTAAACTCCACCACCCCCTTTGTTGATACTGATGCATATGTAGCTAGTTCTGATGTAAGTCCTGCTGGGTACATTTGTACTCACATTTGCCTAATTTATGTTTTTGCAGAGAGACTTCTGTCTCACTAGTAGTTCTACGTGGGCTTCGACAATTAGCTTGGGAATCCTAGGCAAGGGTCTGGTTCCTTTGGAGGGTCTTGTAGATAGACATGCTTTCTAGTCTTCTTTCTTTTCAGATGTTTGTACTCAGACATGTTTATGCTTCCACGTGTGCTTATTGCTTTGTATGACTTAATGTTGGGTCATGAGACCCATGTTTCTAATATCTGGCTCCTCGGAGCCTATTGAATCAATACCTTGAGTCGTAGAGTCTTGTTGTGATGCCATGTTGTATTTACACATATCGAGCATATTGTGTGTATGTTACTGAAATGCTTAGTATGTGTGGGATCAGACACCTAGTTGTTTATTCTTGGTAGCCTCTTCCTTATGGGGAAATGTCTCCTAGTGCTTCCACTGAGCCATGGTAGTTCGCTACTTCTCCGGAACACTTAGGTTGGCTGGCATGCATCCTTCTTTGTTCACGTGTTTGTTCCTTTGGGGAAATGTCACGCGTTGTTCCTATAAGTCCTTGTAGCTTGCTACAACTTGGGTTCATCCGTTGATGACCGACACGTTCATTGTTGGGTTACGTATGCATGTCCCTCTAAGTTTGTGCCACCTTGGGTTCACGACTAGTCATGCCGGCCCGGGTTCTCTGTCATATGGATGCTAGCGACACAATCATATACGTGAGCCAAAAGGCGCAAATGGTCCCGACCTAGGTAAAGCTGCAGCCATGGGAATACCGTGCGTGAGGCCGCAAAGTGATATGATGTGTTACATGCTAGATCAGTGTAACTTAGGATCGAGGTCTTGACAGCTTTGGTATCAGAGCCTGACTGCCTAGAGGATTACCAAGCCAAACTGGTTGAAGTCGAGTCTAGAAATGCTTTAGTTATATAAGGGAATTGATTGTGGAAGGGAACGTAAGGCTCTTTTTACTCCTTTACCTTATGTCCTTCTGATCTCAATCGCCCTTTCCTTTCCTGCGGGGATTAAGAACTAGGATTCTCATCTTTCTATCAGGATCACCTGTTACTAATCCGTAGACTTATAGGAATGATGGATTCAAGCCTCAGTTTAGTTCCTGCTACTTTCGTGTGTTGACAGTTGATCTTCGAACCTTGATATTGTGATGTTGAGTGGTTATGCCACCATTTTGGAGGATGTTTCAAAATCTTTTTGAGCATTTATAGCCGTTATGCTGTCCGAGTTGTCCCAGATTCCACATAGTCTAAGACATTTGCAAATCTTCCTCCTTATTCCCGATGTCCTTTTGGGTCAGATTAAGCACACTAATTGGTGTGTTGTGGTACTCCTTTGCCTCGACATATATGTTGAAGCTATCATTATGACACTAGGGTAGCTTAGAGAACCACCTAGTAATCTAGCCATGTTTTGTGTTCCCAGTGTGATGATTCTGGCCACTATTCTTAAGAGCATCTCGTGATGTTATTTAGTTCGTAGGTATTCCATTTCTGGGTTCTTGAACCCAAGATTCACTCTACTTACGTTGTGTTGATAGTGTTTGCTCGTTCCTTCAGGATATTAGTAACCTTTGTGATAGCCCTCAAGGTTCCTGGTATATCAATCTTCCTAATACCATGACCCATCCTTGCCGGAAGTTCTTGTGAACCAGAAGATCACAATAAGAGTGCTCTTGATGAGTTCTCGATTCTATATTGTGAACCTGGCAGCCCTAATTTTCTGCATGGGTTATCCGGAAGAAATATGTTGAGCTTTGTTCGACATGTTAATCTATGCGTCCACAACTCAGAAAACCATATGTTCCTTTGAGTTGTCTTTCTTTAGTTGTATTCTGACCTCCGTCTATCAGTTGATAGTCAAGGGTTGATATCCCACAAGTATAGGGGATCGTTTGTAGCCTTCTTTGATAAATAAGAGTGTCGAACACAACGAGGAGCTAAAGGTAGAACAAATATTCCCTCAAGTTCAATCGACCACCGATACAACTCTACGCACACTTGACGTTTACTTTACCTAGAACAAGGATGAAACTATTTTGCAAGAATAAAACTATGTGTACTTTGCGAGAATAAAACTATGAATAAATTGCAAGGTAATAAAAGTGGATAGCCTTTTTCAACAAGAAATTCATTTGTCCCTAGGCAATCGATAACAAGTACCGGTAATCATTCTTGTAATTTTATATGAGGGAGAGGGATGAGCTAACATAGTTTCTCGACTTGGATCATATGCACTTATGATTGGACCCCTAGCAAGCATCCGCAACTACTAAGGATCATTAAGGTCATGAAACCAACCATAGCATTAAGTATCAACTCCTCTTTATCCCATATGCAACAACCCACCTACTCGGGTTTAAGCTTCTGTCACTCTCGCAACCCACCATAAGTGAATCATGAACATATTGCAACACCCTAAAACGTGGATCCCTCCATTTGTGTGACACGGAGGGCATCGTAGGATAGCACCATAAATAAAATATACAATCATACCAACCAAGATCACGATTAACCCATAGGAAAAGACGGATCTACTCAAACATCATAGGATAACCATAGATCATTGGGAAATAATAAATGGAGTTGAGAACCATGCTTAAGTAGAGATTACAGTAGGGAGAAGGGGTGTTACACCGCTACATAGAGGGGGAGAGAGTTGGTGTTGACGGTAGCAAGATTGTTGATGTAGTTCGTCATCATGATCCTAGCCCCGACAGCACTCTGGCACCACCGGGAGAGAGGGGGAGAGAGCCCCCCTCCTTCTTCTTCTTCCTTGGCCTCCCCCCTAGATGGGAGGAGAGTTCCCCCTCTGGTCCATGGCCTCCATGGTGGCGGAGGGGCGGGAGACCCTCTGAGATTGGATCTCCCTCTCAGTTCTCTTCTGTTTTGCGTTCCCCGGATCTGGCCCTTCACAGCTTCTCAAATTCCCGGAGATCCGTAACTCCGATTGCGCTGAAATTTTTACACGATTTTTTTCCATAAATTATCTTTCTTGCGTCATAAGAAGGGTTGTCGGTGTCAAAACCGGCGGATCTCGGGTAGGGGGTCCCTAACTGTGCGTCTAAGGTCGATGGTAACAGGAGACAGGGGACACGATGTTTACCCAGGTTTGGGCCCTCTCTATGGTGGTAATACCCTACTTCCTGCTTGATTGATCTTGATGAATATGAGTATTACAAGAGTTGATCTACCACGAGATCGTAATGGCTAAACCCTAGAAGTCTATCCTGTATGACTACGGTCATGGGTCTCTCTCCCTCCGGACTAGGTCCTCCGGTTTATATAGACACCGGGAGGATCTAGGGTTACACAAGGTCGGTTACAAAGGAAAGGAATCTACATATTTGGTCGCCAAGCTTGCCTTCCACGCCAAGGAGAGTCCCATCCGGACACGGGTGCAGTCTTTGGTCTTCGCATCTTCACAGCCCATCAGTCCGGCCCATGGCTAACAAGCCGGACGCCCGAGGACCCCTTAGTCCAGGACTCCCTCCGTAGCCCCTGAACCTGGCTTCAATGACAAGGTATCCGACGCATAGATCTGTCTTCGGCATTGCAAGGCGGGTTCCTCCTTCCGAACTCCAAGATAGTCTTCGGACGTATTGAATGTGTCCGGACCTGCAACACGCACCATACCACAGCAGAGGGAATATAATATCCCACGAGTCCCATCTGCTGCCACTTTTTGCAAGATGACATCACATCTGTTCGGTCACTATATCGAACCGTTTTTGTCCGCCGTTCCGTGTTTCGAGATGCGGTTTCCATTGGCACGTCTTGTCAAAGCAGAGATCGTGTCCCCTTATTACGGGATTTTCATCAATGTGGGCATGGGTAACCCAACCGTGCCGTTTACACAGCCCTTGGGAATAGGCGAGTTTTAGGGCGAGTGGGGTGGCGTTCGATATTTACTGCCTTTATAAGGGGATAAGGATTCCCCCTCTTCTCCCACGCCTTCTCTCTTCCTTCGCCCTTTCACCCTTGAGCTCCAGCGCCCAAGTTCTCATCTTCTTCCCACTTAAGCTAGCACTCAACCATGTACGGATCCGGAGGCCAAGGTAAGTGGATGGTCTCCTCCGTCAAGGAGAAAGACATTACTGAGCTTCGGGCGGCAGGGTACTTGGCGAAGGAAATCGCCCATCGTCTGCTGGCCGAGGGACAAGTCGTCCCCACGCCGAAGCCCAATGAGAGGGTGGTATTCATCCCTCATTTCTTCCACGGACTGGGGTTTCCACTCCACCCTTTCGTCCGTGGGCTGATGTACTATTAAGGGATAGACTTTCACGATCTATCCCCGAACTCCTTCCTCAACATCTCGGCGTTCATCATCGTGTGTGAGGCCTTCCTCCGCACCCAACCCCACTTCGGGCTGTGGCTCAAAGTATTCAACGTGAAGCCGAAGGTGGTGGATGGCCAGCACGCGGAGTGTAGAGGAGCCATGGTGAGTAAGCTGGAATGTCTCCTGGCCGAAAGGCACTTTCGTGGAGACTATCAAGGAATGGCAGAAACAATGGTTCTACATTGCGGAACCCCGCGGCAACAACTGGGCCGCAACTGCTGAATTCGACCCTGGTGCTCCAATGCGGCTCACCTCCTGGGTCGAGAAGAGCCCGAACTGGTGTTTGCCAGACGAGCTGATAGCGCTGCAAACGCGCGTTCAGAGCATGGTGGACAAGAATGTCAAACTTGTCGATATAATCCAGGTGATGCTAGTTTGCCGGATTCTCCCGTGCCAAAGCCGAAGCCTCCTGCTATGGAAGTTCAATCCGAAGAAGCACCATACCCTGAAGAGGCTCTTCGAGACCACTCACAAAGATGCCTGGAGGTTGCTCTTCAAGGGCAACGAGATATCGCCAGCCACGGATTCGGACCGTGGGCATGATGTTAACCACCCCGCCAGCGAGGTAAGTTTTTAACGCGTCCTCTACTTGTCTGTTTCAAGGAGGATATCTGAACTTTTACTGTCATTGCTTCTTCAGGAATGGATGGAGAGGGCGAAGAAGATCCAGTGCCCGGCTCCACTGCCTGAAGAACCAGTCATTCTGCGTTTAGCAAAGATGCTGGTGCCGGTGCCCTATATGGCACCGGCGAAGAAGGTCAAGGGGGTCCGGAGTGGCCCCCACCGCAAGGGTGCTGCGGACACGACGTCCGCAGACAAGACCCATTCCTCCGTCGCCGAAGACGACGACGATGAAGAGGAGGAGGAGGTGGAGAGCGACTCTCCCCCTGATGGAGGGAGAAGGAAGAGGGCGGCCTCCACAGTTCTGGAGATGGAGGCGCCCCAGAAGGGGAAAGGCCAGCTTGCGGGCAGCTCCGCATGGGACATCGATAGTAGTCTAGAGAGACGCCCCCGCACTAAGCCTCGGGCCGCATCGTAAGTGCTAAGACTCGTACATGCCCATAGATCTAACCTCTCCTCCTTGTCGTATTGATGGTCAACCATGCTATTACAGTCCGGCCCACTACAGCTCCCAGCGATCCTCATCAGAGGGTTCGTTGGACTCGAAGGAGATGGCCAGCGAGACACCGCCGGCCGCTTACTCTCCCAAGGCCAAGGGAGACGACGAGGTGCTCTCCCAATGGACCTTTCCAGGCCGGGGAGAGGTGCCAGAAGGCGAAGCCCCATCACCGAACACTAGGGGGAGTCAATTCCCATGGAGACTGGGGATGAGGGCCGTACTCAATTCGGCCCTCAACCGGACTCGATTCCGGAGACCGATACGGCTCCGGGATCCGGCACGCAGCCTCCTTCGAAGGAAGGGGGTATGCCTATTCCACCGGTGACCCCTGTCCAACCAGGGGCACCAGATAATCTGCTGGAAGCGCTACGAGGCGCTTACATTGTGGACGAGCACCGTGTTCTTATGGGCACGGTGATTGAAAGGGTTCAGTCCGCCAAGAGCGGACTGACCGAAGCCTGCATCAGCTTGCTGACAGGTTTTGAGGTAAGCGACGCAAAAGGAGAAAATCCCGATATAGACAGTAGCCCCTGAGACACTGTCCGGTGTCCGGAAAGGAGAGACCGGACAGAGGATCAATCCCTAATGGCAGGAAATGAACTAAACTTGTCTGAAATGAATACGCAGGCCTCTCTGTTGGCCACGGCCTCACATACTGCCCAAGTCTCCGGACTGCAGCGGAGACTAGAGCAGGCCGAGGAGGAGCTTGGTCGGGTGAGGAGGCAGCTCCAAGAAAAACAAGGTATGTGATAACCCGTTTTATATATTAAGAAGGTAAAATGATATCACTACAAAAAAATACACTTCCCTGATGATACGTGTTTGTCACAGTAGGTCGCGTTTTTTGTCATGCATGTACATCCATGACAAATTTATGACAGAATCAAGATAGTCATACCTGTGCTGTCGTAGAAGTGTTCCATGACATTACCAAAATTATCATCACGGAAGTGTCCACTTCCATGACGATAAATCGCGCGTCACAGAAGTGCTTTCGTCAAGGGTGACCGACACGTGGCATCCACCGTAACGGAATGCCGTTAAGCTATCGGGTCGGATTTTGGATCCGATAACCCGTTAACAGCCCCGACCAATGGGGATTTTCCACGTGTAAAATCATCATTGGCTGGAGGAGACACGTGTCAGGTCCGCGTTGGCACAGGTGTCACTCATCCAATGGGCGAGACGCGCCTATGATATGTTGACACGTGGACCGGCCCATCAAGTTTAAATGGGCCGGCCCAACTGAAGGCCCACAAGATTTTGCGGACCATAATGGGCCGGCCCAGCTAAAGGCCCACGAGATTTTGCGGACCATAATGGGCTGGCCCAGCTAAAGGCCCACAAGATTTTGCGGGCCATAATGGGCCGGCCCAGGTAAAGGCCCACAAGATTTTTGTGTGCCATAATGGGCCGGCCCAGGTAAAGGCCCACAAGATTCTTGCGGATCATAATGGGCCGGCCCAGCTAAAGGCCCACGAGATTTCGCCGACATTAATGGGCCGGCCCAGCTGTAGGCCCACAAGATTTTGAGGACCCTAGTAGGCCGGCCCATTAACTGGCTGCCATGTTTTGGGCCAAATGCCGGCCCATATTTGATCCGGTCCATTAATGGCCTGCCACGCTCCGGGCCTAATAGTGGCCCATATGAGATCCGGCCCGTTAAAAGCCTACCACGTTCTGGGCCAAATTACGGCCCAGATCAGGTCCGGCCCTTTAAGAGGCTTTGGGCTCAATTATGGCCCATATCAGATTCGGCCCGTCAACTGGACACTATGCTTTTGGGCCCACTTGCTAAAGGCCCACTTAGTAATTCGGCCTGATATTAGTTTTGGCCTGTTAAGGGCCCGTTTAACATTTCGGCCCTATATTAATTTCGGCCTGTTAAAAGCCCGTCATATAGTTGGGCCTAACTACGGCCCGGTTTGCATCCGGCCTGCTCGCAGCCGATATCTGATTGGGCCAAACAAGGACCGAGACAATTTTGGCCTGTTAAAAGCCCGTGATTTGATTCGCACAATCATGGGCCGGGGTTCATTTCGGGCTGCTGCCGGCCCGTGAGCTGTTCGGCACGTTTCAGGCCCAACCTACATCGTGATTGCATGACGGCCCGATTATGTACCGTAATTTTACGGTTTGGCCGGTTTACTGCGAAGACAGGATATATATACAGTAAAATAACTGCAGCATCGTGAATAAGAAAAAACCTAGACTATACAATAAAGAAATTACGGCATATTACATCCACTGGGCATCAAAGTTCGCCACTATGATAATAAAGCACAAGCAGACAGCAGATTACATACACTGGGCATCAAAGATCGCCACCAGTGCAAATAAACACGCCGACAAAATAATATACAAAACCGACAGCACTTCAATAGAGTTCAAGAAAGGTTAGCCCTGCTGGGGAGCTGCAGCGCAAGCAGCTGAGCAAGATGATGAGACTGCGCTTGTTCAACACTTATATCTTCCTCACTCTGAAAGATAAACAAGCAGACAGATGACAGGTTTTGCACATAAAAGTATCAGTGCTGACAATTCATCACATTTCTTACTGACGAATAAAGTGACACAGTTTAAAATTGCATTAACACAATATGGTATTGTTCAGGTCAAGACATGGCAGGAAATGACATTGTGAAGGAGTTGGCAGCTTCACGACACCACTGGATTACAGATCAAGAACTCATAAGTATCAATGGTTAGTGTGCTGTCAATTTATACCATTTCAGATTGGCAAATAAAGAGACGGTTTAAATAATAGTAGAATGATATGACATTGTTCATAGTTAAGACATTGCAGAATATGACATTGTGCTGTAGTGGGTAGGTTCACCACACCACTGGATTACGGATGAAGAACAGAAGCATACATGCAGTGCAAAAGAAGATCACTTGCTCTGTATAGTTTAATTTACATGGTATGAAGAAGGAACTTGGTTGTACAACTGAAAACTTAAATTGAGAAAGGACAAACTTTTGTTTATGAACTACATAATAAACTTTAAACAAGCAATTTGATGCAAACACCAAAAATAAACAGCTGTTGCAGTCATGCCTAACCAAATATATACAACAAAGTTTGAAGGCTTGAGATGGACAAACTTACATTATTGGTGAAGACAGGCTCTATAAAGGCCTTGTCCATGCTGATGGGGGGGGGCAATTCAAGAAGTTTACCACAGAATCTTCTTCAAAAGCATTGCCTTTATTCTACATTTTGTTAAGAGTAAATATAGATGTGATAATATACGAAAAAATGGAGAATATTTAAGATAAGATGAAGAGTGATGCTACATAACCAAGTAGCTATAAATGTAAGTGCAGCGATACAGGCAAAAGGTACAGCCAAGAGCAATGCACAGCTAAACTTCTTCAGTACCAACCTTATGGTAAGAGTAAATATAGATCTGATGTGTAGAAAATGGAGGGCAAAGGAAAATAAGCTGCAGAGTGATGGTACATGAACAACTACCTGTCATTATAAGTACACTGATAAAGGACAGCATGTACTTACAAGAACAATGCAGAGCTAAAAAAACATTGGCATTGGATATATTCTACACTAATGTAACCATTCATACAGATCAGATAATTTGGAGCGAACAATTGATAAGCAAGCTATCATGCATACTGCTGTCACATAATGAACCAGGTATGTATGCAAGTACAGTGATACAGGACAACAGGTACTAACAAGAGCAAAGCAGCGGGCAGCATATTTGCGATATCCTGTCGTTCTTGTCAAACCGGAATTCTTCTTCGAGCAGATTTCCTGCAAAAAAGATCCGTAAGGCACATGCGGAAAAGTAGAAGTTCAAATTGTCATGTGATTTCATAGACAGTACCTCATCCTGGGAACGAGACCAGTGCATAACAAGGTTTTTCCATTCAATGTCTTCTAAATTTAGCACAGGAGACTTCACCGGAAATTCGTTTATAGACTTGCCATCAAAGTGTGATTTCCTCAGGTAACACCGATACTGCTGCAATGCTTCCTTGAAAAGCACAAGCAAGCTTTGCTCGTCATGACTATCCAGATTGACCCTCGCCTAGTTACAACAATGTAATGTAAATCATTGATGTGTTCAATCAGCAGAAAACAGGAAAATAATAACCATGAATAATAGCACTTACACGTAAGTTGGACAGGAAGATGTGAAAATGGTGTTTGTCTTCACAATAATCTTCCCATGATGGGAATATATGCACGTAGTCCCTAACAACATTGAAAGCATTGTCTTTTAAACTGGGAATAAATGGAATGGGGTTCCAATCTGCAGGAATTGGCCGTCTCTGCAGTTGGGATAGGTCTTCGGCCGGTGGACTTGCTGTACTTTTTGCTGGAGTGGGATTTTTCTGTGGTACAGCTGGTGCTATGGCAAATGAAATCGGTATACCTTTTGCTGGAGTGCAGGTCCTGTGTGGTGGGGCTAGTGGTGTGGCCAGTGAAGTATGGGTACAGTCTGCTGGAGTCGGTCCTACGTTTTGTGTCACTGGTTGTACAGCCAATATAAGTGGGGTGCTGTCTGATTTCTCCGGCACCACCACGTTTTTCAAGGACTTTGCTGGTGCTCCTTCAGGTTCGGCAATCACCCTCTTCCTTTTTGATGTCTGATGCACAAGAACAGCATTTGAGTGGAAAAACATGGTATGATGACAGATGGAATATGTATTGATAATGGATGGGCATGGCATCTCGACATATATGATGAGTAAACTAAGCAGATGGCGGTGCAACAAAGTAGAAGAAATGCAAGACAACATATGCAAGATACCCGCAATCAATAAAACATTGCCAAATTAGAACAGGCACCTTGATGGGTGAACAGGACAGGCCATCTGCCTTTGACTCCTCGAGGTTAGAATAGTCATTAGGATCATATTCTGAACAAGAATCAACAGGTGGGGAGCGTATGAGTTTCATTGCATCCAGAATGGCACTCAATGCCTTGGTGCCAATTTTGTAAGTCATTGCAGTGTTTAGCTTCAAGAGTGGACTGCTGCTAGTGCGACACAAAGCAGCTACACAGATCATAGTGTAGATATAACGGGAAAACCTTAAGCATCAGAGTAAAATCAGCAAAGTGGAACTTGCTGGAATATATGTGCTAGTATTGCCGGTACGGCTAGAAAGGCTTCGGATACCAGCTCTCTTCAAGTGAAGGTGCGGTACTGTTAATATCAGTGTAACTCTCAAAGGCGACACAGCTCCCCGCATTTCCTTGCTATTCTTATAGGATTCAAGTGGGCAGGCCACTACAAATCCTATTCCTATGTTTACAAGATCCTACGAATCAAAGAGGCTCAAAGTGTCCATCACAACCGACCGTATAGACCTCTACACTGCAAATGTCCCTGCTCATCTTCAGTACAAGGAACATACTGTACTACTATCATACTCCCTCCGTTCCAAAATATAAGTCTTGGTAGAGATTTCCACTATGGATCACATACAGATGTATCCAGATACATTTTAGAGTGTAGATTCACTCATTTTGCTCCATATGTAGTCCATGGTGGAATCTATACAAAGACTTGTATTTAGGAACGGAGAGAGTACATATTAAAGAAGAACGGAAGAGGAACATGGTAAAGAAGAGCAAGCAGATTTTGGATAATAAAATGTTGGTTGCGCAGTGCCCACACATGATGAACCAGAGCGCATTAAGAATGCAACTCCCAGCTGTCTCTCGACCATTTCAGGCGGTTGGATGAAGATCCTACGTCTCCTAACCCTTCTTCTTCCTCGTCTCTGATTCTTCCCATACAGAACACCGCACGGGCCGCCGGCCGGACCACCGGCCCCCACCGCCTGTGTTCCTCCGCCACCCCCACCCCACCCCGCCCCAACCCCCACCCGCGTCGAGTTTTCTTCGTTCGGCGAGGCCCCACAACCACCCGAGCCCCTTCGATCGCACCGGCGAACTCCGGCGAGCTCTGAAAAATCGACTGACCCAATTTTGAAATTTAGTCTACTGTGATTTAACTAGTGTGGAATATAAAAGGGGAAAACCATAAGCATTGGGAGTATAGTGTTGAGCGTGCCATGGCGGATCTGAAGGTGCAAACCGGACAAAGGCAACTTCGCAACCAAGACAAGAAATCAGAGTAAAGCAGTGGCGATCTATTTTCTTGCTGCGATAAATAAGTTGAGCAGATACGAAAGAGTACCGCCTCTGGTGCGGCGCCGTGTACGCATCTGCTGAGAATTTGACGGTGCTGCGGTAGCGATGGCTGTCGGCGGCGTGGAAGCAGATCTAGGAGGGTAGACGGTGGCGGCGGGGCGCGGTGGACGAGACGGTCGTAGGAGCGGCGCCGGCAAGGTGGACGACGGCGGGGATGAAGCGAGAGGACGGGATGCAAGGATCCCGGTCCGAAGCCGTGGATGAGAGAGGTCGATCTCTTGTAATGGACGGCGGCGTCGGGGTATCAGCTCCGGCATGGTGGAGGAGGACGGCGGTGGATGGGGTGGCGGACGGCGGCGGACGGAGGAGGGTGGGGTGGAGAGGGTGTTTTGGCGCCCACGGAGTACGAATGGGGAAAAGGGAGGTAGAGAGGAAGGGGGGAACCATGTATTCAGGGCGCGCTTGTCTCAAATGCGAGGAAATTTACAAACTTAGCCCCCGTTTCAAATTTCTACTACATCACAGCAACATTAGTCGGTTGGGGATAGGACGGTAATCTCGCATACACCGAATATTTGCCGACGAGAGTTTGTTTTTGGCGCCCACCGTGTATGAATATGAATCGGGGAGGGAGTCGATTTCGGCCGAGGACACACTGTGTTTTGGCGCCCACCGTGTATGAATCCGGGTGAGAGGCGGTTACGTCACGTTTGGGTGAAATTACAAACCTACCCCTATCGAAACCTATAGAAATCCAGCAGATAGGCTTTGCGTGGCAGGGATAGGCAGTAGTGATTTCCATCTCGCAGATTTTGGTTTCGGGCGGTTACTGCGACTTTCCCCGCTTCGTTCAAATTTTGCAGAGTGCACGTTTACCGTGCCAACTCAATTCGAATCCCGTTTGTATTCTATTTTTTTCGGGCGGGATCCATTTTCAATTGGAATTACATTCTATATACATCATTTTTTATATATACTTTCAAAAGCACAACAAAGAATTCTGCTCCTTTATATGTATAATATGATTTACAAATACAACGATCTCGAAATCTTAAGGTTGAATTCGAAAAAATTTAACCAAATTATGTTCTACTAAAATGTATGGATCAGTAATATCTACATATTAAATAACATAGATGTGCGTGAATTCATATGAGTATGCATGTTTGATAGATCAATTTTGGTTCGAGTATGGATTACATGTATCATCATCTCGAATTCAAATATTTGAATCCCTTTTTTGTTCACTCCTTTCACGCCCATCTCTCTCGCATGCATGCTCCTTCAGGTAGCTATCACTCTCTTTTCTCCAGCTCACCCGCACGCTCACTTCATGTTTCTCCTATCCTCGCAAACATGGTCTCTCGACGTCTCCCTTGAGAAGTGTCACACTCTCCCTATCATTATACATTACACGGTTTTCATTATCTCTCACGTCTCTACTGTTCTCTGGTATCACTCGGTACCTAAGCTTTCTTTTTCACCGCCACACACACAGTCTCCACTCGTCTTTCACTTTGTCTTTCTCTCTATGGGATTCTCTCACACACCCTATATGTCTCTACATATGACTCATACCACTAAAATTACTCTCTCTCTCTCTCCTGTAGACACAACATTTGTTGCGGTCTCCTTTTCGTCTCCATCCCAGACTGACATTATTCATTTGTTTACCGATCAGACAACCCCGACTACCGTCTCCTCTCTCTCTCTCACAGACACACACACACACAACTCCTGCTTCCACTCCCCTTCCCGACTACCGTCTCTCTCTCACACACACAAAACTCTCGCTTTCGCACCCCGACTCGTATTTCTCTCACAAACATTTATCGACTAGCTAGCCTCTAGATAGGTTTATACACCCGCACACTCGTGCTTCCACCATCGCATACATGTCTCTCTCCCGCTCCTTGTATCTATGTAGATTTTTCTTCCCTTCTTGAGACACGCCCTCTCGATCGTGCACACACACACTATCGCCTCATTTTAAGCTGATACCTATCGCACACACACTCCTTGTGTCTTTGTCACACATGCACTCCGTCCTCCTCCACTCTCCCTCTCTCTCACACACACATGGGCTTTTTGCAACAACTAGCAAGATGCCCATGCGTTGCACGGAACATCAAGATGCATTTGTATGAGTAGTTTATCTTGTGGGGGAAAAGGATGAACGAGGGAAGGCCTTATTTGCAAATGTGGAGAGGGGTGTGGGTATCTTTTTGCAAAATTGCCATAGTTTCCTTCCTATCCGTCAGATATAGATCGGACGGCCTATATTGCAGGATGGCAGGCACACGATCATCACCGACAATGCTTTTTATAAGAGTAGGGATAAAAAATAGAGTTGGTGATGATGGTGGGCCTGCCATCCTGCAATGTAGGTCGTCCGATTTATATCTGACGGATAGGAAGGAAAATATGGCAATTTACCCGCACTCTTCACCACATTTGCAGATAAGGCCTTCCCTCGTTCATCCTTTTCTCCCACAAGATCTTGATGTTCCGTGCAACGCACGGGCATCTTGCTAGTAAGAGTAGAAATTAGACATATACCACTTCTCGAATCTTGAAACCAACAACATTCCTCCCTTATCTCATCAAAACCGCCAAAGGAATATATTTTGAGTGAAACATAACATATTTTTAGTGATATACGTATTTCAAAACTAGACTTTTTTTCTATCAAATCGGTGAATATGTATTAATCTACTTTGATCGTGTGGCAACGCATTGGCACATTGCTAGTAGTTATTATAATTTTTTGGACACCAGACAAACGGTGGAGTACATATACGAAGAGAAGAGGCGCACGCACGCAGTCGGCCTCTCGCTGTCTCGCACACATGAGTGTTACGTAAAGGCGACGTTAACAAATAAACCCTAAAACCCTAGGTGCACGATTGCTGCATTCGCGGGTACCGGGTACGTGGTGGAGCACCTTTGTAGGAATAGTCAGCTCGCGTGATAATTTGATCCGTAGGAGTTGATGGTCGGGACCACAGGTGAACGACTTGGAGCGCGGTGGCTCGCCAGTTGCCACAGATCGAGTAGCCACGTTTAAAATATCGTTTTTTTAGCGGGGTTAAGAGTTCCGATTTTCAATGGCGCGTTATAAGTAGTAAGTAGTTTTTAGAACGATTGGTATGGAGCGAAAATGGAATTCATAGTACTACGTACCTCCTTGGCGTATGGTTGTATGGTTTTTTTTGCGATGGAGGTTGTATGGGTTTATGTTGCGAGATGTTGAACCTGGTAGTTCTAGGGCAAATACTATGGTTTAGATTTAGATGCTGGTTTTCAGTAATGAAAATCGGAAGGGGAAACCCTTCTTTGATTAAAAAAACTACTACCTCCATTCTGGTTTACTAGTCCCCATCGTACTTTGGGTCAAAGTTTGTCCACGAATTTTACTTGTAAAATGTGAATGGAAAACGAGATTTTGTTATACCCAAACAAAAAAGGACTGGAGGGAGTGATTGCTCTGACACGGACGCGACCTCTCATAGCGCAGGCATTGAACCGGCGCGCCGGCCAAGAGGGCCGCACTCGCTGCAGGCCCGGCTGAGCACGCCTCCTCGCCGCGTGCAACCAGCTTAAGACTGCCCCGCCTGCCTTCATTGAATCCGCGCGTGTGCCGGCAACACGTCCTTCCGCGAGCCGGCAGGCATTTTAGAACACAAAAAATGACTAAAATATAATTAATTTACGCATGGTCTTGACTTGTTGTGCTCGCACTGGTAGCAGGAACTAGTAGAGGATTTTCTTTATTTATAACTCTCCTCACATTTTTTTGGCTTTGAAGTGAATCATGGTTGTGGACATTATGTATGAATGTGCAGATATCTGTGAACATGAGTTTGATGTGGAAGTTGAACTTGGAATGTCGGGCTTGCGCGTGAACTATACCATGTCCAATGCTTCGTCTGTTATTGTTTGGAAAGTAATTGCTGTTATTACATGACCCGAAAAAAACATTTTGTGCCACATCAGTAGATGCACGGACATCACAACAGGCATGCTGACTGGATAAACATTTGAACCTAGCTATTATGAAGGAAATTTTGTATTGACAACAGTTTTAGATAGCAGGAGACGCCTAGCCTGCTCTGCCTCTGCTAGCTTATTTCTGGCTTCTTCCATCTCTTCTTTGGCTTGGGTGAAGAGAGCATCTGATTGCTCTTTTCGCTTCTTCAGGAACTCAGCTACATTCTCAAGGGCTGCTGCACGCTTTCTTTCAGCCTTTACTAATGCCACGAGGACACGAACAGCTGACGACTCCACCTGGCTTGTGTGTAATCCAGCATCATCTGGGAATTTGCACCTTGTGTCTAATCCAGCATCATTAGGGAACTGGCACCTTGTGTGTAATCCAGCCTCATTTTGGAAACATGATCTCGAGGTTGACCATACTTCCCTCCTCGCAGGAACTGCATCCTGACATGAAGTTACTTCTTTTTTAGATCAATACTCAGAGCAACCTAGATCCATTTAGTAGAAGCCAGATAAACAGAACTCGGAGAAGTGAATTCAAAAGGAAAAAAAATAAAAACAGACTACAAGGTGAGAACACCCACTTCCTACATCAAGCTAAAAACGAAAGCATTAGGACGATTAAGACTCTTCTTATTACACATCGAAGAACACCACGCTTAAGAGAAACAGAAACTACAACATATACACATCGAAGAACACGAGGCTACACGAAAGTAATTGAAAGGGTGTTACTTACCAAAGCTCGTTTTACAGGTTCGGTGCAGCTCCTCTTTAACTTGCCACGCTCCTTGAAGATGTCCCGAATATCCCGTGTTTGGTCTTCATTGCTCCTCTGCATGTTCGCACTCGTGGTTTTAAAATCTCAACATGGCAAGAAAAATATACTACTAGTAATACTCGCGCATCTTGTGGGCAACATTAAAGCACTCGTCTGCCATGTTAGAGCATCTCCAACAGAATCGCAACGCGCGGCGCTTTAAAAAAGCGTTTACAGTGCTGAGATCGAGAAGTAGATACTAGAGAGTAGAGGATAGTTCTCAGCATAGATAGATAAAAAAAGATAATTCAACTACTCCTCGTCGTCCGACTCCTCCTCGGTGATGTCCTCCTCCGACGTCTGACTGTAGGCGTGAAGATACCGATCGTCGTCGGATTCCCAGGGCGACGCTGCTCCTAGCCTCATGTTGAATTGAGCGTCCGCTTTTCGCCTACGCTTGTCCTCGCGATAGGCGGCTCGCTCCGCCCTCCTCTTATCCCTCTCCGCCCTCCTTTGCGCGTAGAACTCGCGCTCTTTGATGATGTCCTGCGGGAAGTGTTGGCGCCACAGCGCCATGGCTTCCTCGTCCATCTCGGCGATGCCGAGACGGTGCTCCCGCCTCCGGTTGTCGCGACGATCCTCGTCGGTGCTAAGCCGCGGCAGAGGCGCGAGCTCCTGCGCCCGCTCCCGCGTCGGCACGTTGGGGAAGTTCAATGTTCTATGAGGCCACCGGAGGCGCCACACCGCCGCGTCGTACGCGCGGGCGGCCTCGTTGGCGGTGTCGAAATTGCCGAGGCCGAGGCGCATCCCGCGGAACCGGATCTCGGCGGAGAAGCCGCCGGAGGGGCGCGCGCGGACGCCGCGGTATCCCCAAGTTTCCCGGCGACGCGGCGGCATGGTGGCGCGGCGGCGGCGAGGCGAAAAAGAGCGGGGAGAGAGCGGTGGCGAGGCACAGAGCGGGGAGAGAGCGGTGGCAAGGCACAGAGCGGTGGGAGGGCGTTGGATTTTATAAAGCGCGCCGGACGCCGCGCGCCAAAACTAGCGCACGCCCGGCCGCTTTTTCCCGCGCGCGCGCGATCCTTTCCCGACGTCTCTGCTATCTCTACTCTCTTCTCTACTGTTATATTTATTTTATATTTAATATTTAATATTTATCTCTACTTCCTTTACTGTCTACTTTTTTTCTCTATACTTTTTTTCTTGCAATATAGGCCGTCCGATTTATATCTGACAGATAGGAAGGAAACAAATGGGAATTTTGCAAAAAGATACCCATACCCCTCTCCAGATTTGCAAATAAGGCCTTCCCTCGTTCATCCTTTTCTCCCACAAGATAAACTACTCATACAAATGCATCTTGATGCGTGCAACGCATGGGCATCTTGCTAGTTCTAAAAACCTTTCCATCATTTGCCACACTACTGGTTGCAGATGAAAAACCTACCCAAGCACAGCGCGATACAGGAGCGACGCACAATTACAAGCTGATATTCTGTTGGACAATGGAGGCTATAACCAATTACTTTTACGGGAACAATAGCACCCAGGAAATTTGAAGGGTAGGTATGAACAAAATTGGAACTGCACATGTACTGCTAAGTGATTCAATACACACATTACCAATCGAGGAGGAGAACGATGGTCGCGGCGGCCTCTGTGAGTCATGGTCGGCAACGGGAGTCAGTTCATTGTCCACGACGGTGGTACTTCTGCGCTTGGCGTCGGCTTCCGGGAAGCAGATCCGAGACCGTGGAAGACGATGCCGGGGAAGAGGCTCCGTGTACGACGACGACGGTGGACCGGCTCCAGTGCGGCGTACGAGGTCGTCGATGAGGCAGATGCGCTGCGGTGGACGAGTGCGCCGATGTAAAGGGGAGGAGCACGAAGGCTGCGGTGCCGTGGAGAAGTCTATTTTGCGGTGGGGATAGAAAATGGGGAGTATTCAGGTGTACTACTCTGGGTGCCGGGGTGGGGTTGGCTGGGTAGGGTGAACCTGAAGTTACGAAAACAGCCCCCTACCAAGCGTCATCCGTAGGCCTGTTCCGAAGGCTATGATGGTAACTTCCCACTGCTCGAATCAGGGTCGCGGGAGATTTTCCCGCCGACCTCAAAATTTTGTGACACTGGACTCCCCGTGTGGCGTGTTGAGTGATTCGGCTAAGCAACTAGCGAGTAGTAGTAGTAAACTCTGCATATTAGGTTTGACCGAAGTCAAACTTCCTAAAGTTTGACCAAGTTTATAGAAAAATATAAACATTTACCATAACAAATATGTATGATGTGAAAGTACATTCAATAATGAATCTAATGGTATTTATTTGTTATTGTATATGTTAATATTTTTTGTTATAAGCTTTCTGAGAGTTTACAAAACTTGACTTTGACCAATGCTAATACGCGGACTTAAATAAAAACGGAGGGAGTACACATTTGTTTTCTTAGTTTGTAGTGAACTAATCATTTGTTGAAATTGTGAAATAAATATATTAGGCTATTGACTTCGAATGTAATGGTCTATACAATTCAATAGTTACAATCATTGTCGAATCCCAAGATGTATACAAGGTCTATAGTACTTCACAACATGCTCAAACTCACATACACACACACACACAAAGTAAACTAGAAGACCGTTCTCTCATGTATACACAACGTATCGGCATCTGTCTATGTCTCACTCATGCATGATCATTTGCACATTCACACCTCTCTATGTCTGTATCACACGCACACCGTCTCCACATTGCCCTTCCGCCACAACACACATATGGACACATACACACGTTCTCTCTCAGTCACACACACAAAATCAGTATTAAAAAAACTAGGGCGCACCTAAAACGTCCAAATCCAAATAAACACGAACTGGAGCTAAATTCAAATATATGGAAATATTGCAGCGTCAAGAACTTTCACAGGAAAAAAAGTTGAGTAATATTCGAGGATTGTTTTCACACACACAAAAAGGTTCGGTGGATGTCCTTCGAGCGCGACACGGTGACGCACCGTTCGATCGACCGCGCGGCCGCGGTTCACGCGCTTGCACAGGATTCCGTATCGTGGCTGTGGTACTAACTAATAAAAGCGCTGCCTAAGTCTAATGTTTACGTGTACTAGTACGGTTTTCTTTTAAGTTTGACCAACCTTATATATAAAACTAAAGTAAGCTCCCACACGCGCACTCATCAATATGCCGCCGCCGCCGTTGCGCATGCCGGCGCCCGCCTGCTCCGGCCAACAATTTCTCGCCCATCACCGCCGTGTCGCCGCCATCCCTGTGCCATGAAGCCGAAGGCTCGCCCGCTCACGTCGTCTGCAGTCCCTCCTCGCGATGCCGCCGCGCTGCCAAGCACGCGAGCAGCTGGTGGAGCCGCGTCTATGCACGCAGCGTACGAAGAGGAGGACGAGCGCGTGCTCCAGCACGCCGGCGAGGAGGAACTAGCGTGTCATTGTCGTCTCCGCCCGCGCGGAGGAGGCGCGCATGGTGGCTGTCGCGGCGGAAGCCGGTCGCGCGCGCGTCGAGCCCGCAAACCGGGTGCGGACGCGGAATCTACCTTCGAGACCTTGAATGCCACGTGGATCCTGCAATCTGAAGGAGCAATTTGGGTCAGTCGACTCATGTGAGCCGTTTGATGCAACATGGATGGCTAGAAGGGCTTCTTCCACCTCTTCTGCCGTCTTCTTCCTTCGCTCCGTCGAACTTCTTTCACAAATCGACTGACCCAAATTATACTACTAGTACGAACGTATTAAGTACAGTAGGAACACGAAGATACGAGCAGTAGTACCAACTGCAAGAAGAACAGTAGTAAGACATAGTACTAGTACTACTGTACGTACTAAAGAGTTCAAATAACGAGAAAGAACATAAACATAGTTCTGCTGGGGCCTCAGCACAACACACCCTTGAAAATAAACTAAGCAACTAGTCCGCTTGACACTGCAGTAGAACCAGCATGAGCGACGGCACTGCCACCTACTCGGAGTCCGAGTCCACGTCCTCGACTTCGTCCTCGTCCCTCTTCCTCTTCCTCTTCGCCGACGCTTCTTTGCTTGAACCGGACACTGGGCTCTGCTTCTTCATCCAACCCTTGTAGATATTTAAACAAAGGTAGGCATCCATTGCTGCGTACAGGATGTGATCTTCATCTAATGTCTTCGACTCCCATGCATGATGAAACTCGTGATGAGGTTTCTTCAGTTTAGCGTACGAAGGATCAATCATGGCTGCTGCCAGGGTCAGCATTGAAGGTTGAGAGGAGGACACCAGGCTTGCCTTCTGGAGATCGAAGGGCTGGCCTACAACGAGACCTATCCGACGCAGGACATCCCTGTCGTTCTTAAAGCCTACAGTAACGAATTTCACTCTTTTGTCCTTGAGGAAGTTCTTAAAATCCTGGCACTCAACGTCGGCATGGCATATGTGGTAGACCAAGCAAACGTTATGTACGCAAACCTGGATCACGGCGGGCTTCTTCCTCTCTTCGTCCTTTAGATCCTTCTCTCGTCCCAGGACTGTGGTGTACTCAACATCTAGCCCAGCGACCCACTCATCCGTTGAACTGTTGAACATGCGTAGGAAGCGAGCAAGCCATGCTTTCACCGTCTCGGATCCACGTGTGTAGATGACGATGAACTGATCGCCGGTGATGGCTCTAACCTGGTACTCAGCGGCGACCATGGAGATTTGGGAGGCCATGGATTTTGGAGGAGGGTTAGGAGAAGTTGAACTGTTGTACCCCGCAAAAAAAACTGGGAGCGAACTAATGTGAAAGGACGGGACGACTGGGAGCGAACTGTTGTAAGGTAGAAGACGGGGACGAGTAGGGCGTGCGAACGGCGTGGGGTTGCTGGCTTGCCCGGTGGATAAACGGCTGCAAGCCCCCAAAGAGTTCTCGAGAACTATGCGGGACCCACTAGATGTCATGTCTACTAGACCCATATCGTAGGCCTGACGGTATAGCTTCTGCCTGTTCGCACGCCATGCCGGCGCGTGGATGTAACTTCACTTAATTCCGTCAAACGTCGCGCCTCCCACGACCTTCGCCTCCCTCGCGCGGTCGCGCCCTTTGAGACTTCGACCGGCTATAAATGAGCAATTTTTTTGCCTTTTTTTAGACAAGCAATTTTTTTGCCTACTCCGCATGCATGATACTCCCTCTGGTCCTTTTTACTCCCGTCAACCGTTTGCAAAGTGTTTGACCAAATTTATACTTTTTTTGAACACCACCTTATATTAATTAACCAGCCACACCAGTACACTCATTCGATACAATATTCACCACACAGGGCGGTACGTTATTTACAAGAATACCATCTAATCTATTGTCAAAGCTATACTTAGCGATTAAGTGTGCCACCTTATTGGCCGAACGGCTAATCTTTGACAATTGAAGATTGTTGATCAACTTCGAGATGCTCAACGCTTTCATCTTCAAGTCACGCATAGCAGACCTGTCATAGTCCCCCGATGCAAGAGACGCTACCACAAAAGCGCAATCAGTCTCTAAAATTACAGGATTATGAAGAGAAATACCTATGTAGAGACCGGCAATGCAAGCCCTAAGCTCCGCTTCCTCCATGCTTTGACAGGCATCAATGAAATCCCACGACCAAATTTATACTAAAAATATCAATATCTACAATACTGATTATAATGAGTATAAGAGAGATGATTATAGTAACATAGGTAGATACCGTAACATAATAAATGTGATGCTACTATGTGTCATGCATGGCAATAAATGAGACCACCTATGATACTAATCTATGATACTATGCACTATAGAGGTAGTAACATAGACTAGTAACATATGCATGTTACTAGTCTAAGTTACTCCCCACTATGACCAGCTTTAGAGTACCACTACCTCCCTTCTAGTTTAAAGGGCTCGATTCAAAAATTTCACCTACTCTTAGCAAGATAGTAGAGGCGGTGGAATAGTTTTTGAAGTCTGCAAAAGTACTCAACTAGTTCTGTCGTTCTTCACAAAAAAATGTGTTTACCAATGCATGCATGAACACTAGTTACTCTAACCCCCCTCTCTTCTTTAATGCTTTGCCACATCAGCATGTTTGCTATTCCCGTGTGCATGATACCAGCTAAGATACCACCATTATGGCCAGCCTTAATCATCGCATGCAATAATTTAGTGCACCTTGAAATATGAACATGTGTGGGGCGTGTATGTTTTTAATGACTTGAGACTATACCTAGCCCGGCATGCAAGATGACTTATTATGCACCGTTCCCCATACCTGCAGGAAGCCCGTTCGTCTCCAAATCTTTTCCTCTCCATGTGTGGAAACAATATGCCTGCCAAACTCTCCTTCTCCCTCCGGCGGTCCCACCACTCCACCCCGTGTGAAAAAATCTGCATGCATGACTCTCCTCCCCCCACGCTCGTCCAATCCGTTGTGACCAGCAATATTTCCACCCCTTCGCTCCCCCGTAATTTACTCCAACAAATATGCCCACGTAGCTGTTACTTAACTGCAGGTGCATTGGGTCACTGACATATGGGCCCAACAGGGGTCTGGCCCACATGTCAGTGACGCAACTGGACCTGCAGTTAAGTCAGTGCAGCTCAGTCCATATCTTACGTAGGTGTGCCATTGCTCGCTATAAATACTGCGCCTCCCACGACATCGCTATCTCCTCCCCCTCACGTTCATGTTCATCGCTATCTCCTCCCCCTCCCTCTCACGTCGACCACCATGGCATCGCCCCTCCCAAGCCCTAGGAGCCCCTCGCTGCACCGCGCGGACGGTCACGCGTCGCCGTTCCGTTCCTCGCCGCCACTAGTCGAGGAGGACGCGTCGGTGTTCCGCTCCTCGCCGCTACGCGACGCGTCGCCGTTCCGTTCCTCGCCGCCACTAGTCGAGGAGGACGCGTCGGTGTTCCGCTCCTCGCCGCGACGCGACGCGTCGCCGTTCCATTCCTCGCCGCCACTAGTCGAGGAGGACGCGTCGGCGTTCCACTCCTCGCCGCGACACGTCGACGTGGACGCGTCAGCGTTCCCAATCTCGCCAGCACTCGCGCCGAAGGACGCGTCAGCTCCCCGCTACGAGGAGAACGTCGCGCCGCCCGCCGAGCCCCCCAGCCTTGAGGAGCTTTGGAAAGAAATGGATGTCGCCTTGTGGGAGGCTTTGCCTCCAGCAGAGCGCGCCAAAATAGAGGCGGAGAAGAAGGCCGAGGAAGAGAAGCGCACCGCGGAACAAGCTGCCTGGGAGGCCTATGTCGCGTCCGAGAGAGTCAGGCAATTGGCTCTTTGGCAGAAGGATCGTGCGAGGGCCGTGAGGGTGGCGGAGGACGCCCGTGCCGACGCCCTGAGTGCAGTCGGGCCCAAGCGCCTCATCTACGCTTGGCGGTACGTGGACCGGGTGCACGCTTCCAGCGAGGAGGAGTACCTGTTGGCGCCGGATCACCACACCGGTGAGATCGCGCTCGCCCGCCGGCAAGCCGCCAATCAGCACCTCGCGAGTTGCGAGGCTGAGGAAGAGGCGTTGTGTCGGCGCGCTGGGAAACGGCCGCGCACCAGGGCACTCGTGGCGCGCCGCAAGCGCTCCTGCGAGCGCCGTGGCTTTTAGGAGGAGTATAATTTTTGTTTCGTAAGGCGATCTCATTAGTTTTGGGACGCAAATGATAAATCCCGAACGTTCAGGAATTTTTAGCGTCCTTAATTAAGTATGTAAAAGGGAAAGTTTGGAAACCTTGTGTATTCGTACGCATTTTGCAAGTACGTGCATATAGCACAAACTTTACTATATACTATCGCACTACACGTCTCTCTCGATATATGCTTGCAGACTGTGCTACTCCCTCCGTCCAGGTCAATAAGTCATCTTTGGTTGTGCACCGTGACCAAGAAGGAGGGAAGACTTATACACCTAGACGGAGGGAGTACTACTATTACTTATGTACGTGCAAATGCACGTTTTAACATTACGATGCGGTTTTTGTAAAAGTAGAAAAACAGCACTAGTCAAGCTTGTGAAACGATTCAATGCAAAACAAATGCAAAAATGCTCGTTTGATTGTTTACTTTTAGCTTCCTTCTCTGTGGTTATTTCTCTGTCGTACTTTGTACGGAGTATCTCACTGGTTGGAAAGGCATGCAAATTCCCAAACCGCTTCCTACACCCTGTATCGAATTTTTTGCCTAACAAGTTGTGCCGTGCAATTGGAATTCCAACTTGAGTACTACTACTAGTAGGAGTACCAGGGGCCAGTTCTTTTAGGCTTCTAGATTAGTAATCCCATAAGAGCAAGTACAATAGAGCTGAGTCAGCGGGCTATAAGAAATAAACTAGTATATTTCTGCTTAGTTGGAGGAAAGAGAAGAGGAGAGAGAAGGTAAGCGGGCTCTTCGTGAAGAGCCAGCTCTAGCACGTGCTCCTAGGCACTTTGTGAGAATGAGAAGTGGGCCACATAATAAAAAAGTAGTACACTCTTTTGATCTATTATTGTACATGTTGGCTATAAGATGGGCTGTAGATGACATGGCACTGGCTTATAGCCAGCAGCTGGCTATACTATTAACCATGCTCTAACTACTACCTCCGTCCTGGTTTATTGGTCCCCATTGTAATCTGTGTCAAATTTTGATCATAAATTTAACTAATGAAATGTTAGTGCATGTCACATGCACTACTCCATCCGTCTAGGTGAGTAAGTCATCTTAGGCTGTGCACCGTGACCAAGGAGGAGGAGAAAACGAGAAACGTTAATGTTTATTTGCTAATTAATAGTATTGCATGCAATGAACTAACCACTGCATGTCGTGTTTGATATCTCAAGTCATTAAAAGCATGCACACTCTTTATCTCTTATTGGTTGATATGTCAAGAAACAAGAAACGAGGTAGAAGTTAATGCACCGCGCCTAAGTGTTTTGGGATTATTTGGTTTTCGTAAGATGACTTACACACCTAGACGGAGGGATTACAATGGTGAGGAATAAACCAGTTAAATCTTTGGTCAAAATTTAGCACAAATTACAATGGTGAGGAATAAACCAGGACGGAGTAGTAGTTTAGAAGCCCAAATAAATGAGTGAGGCGCCTTATTGTTACTCTCCACTGTGACTAGTCTTGTGGGAAAAGCTGGGGAAGCCGCCAAAAGAACTGGCCCTAGGAGTAGTAGCTAGGGATCGAGTGTGCGAGATGAACCGGAGAAAGTAAATGCAGAGAGATGAAATGCAAAAAAGACGGAGGGATGTGATGGTTGCTTGTCCGTTTATTTTACCAGGCCACTTATTACTGGGAGTGGTTGGGTTTTGTGATATGACGGCTTTACTGCCGCGCCACGAGCGGGGTGAGAGGTGAGACTCCCGTGCAGCGCCGCCCTCTACACTTGTACTACATCGGTCGTGGTTTATTAGTCCCCCATTGAATTTGACTGAAGATTTAACTGACAAAATGTTAGTGCATGTCAACAAAAACTATATCGTTGGATTCGTATTTGAACATAGTTTTGAATGATATAATTTTAGGTGACATGCATCAGCATTTATCGTACTATATATAATGTTAGTTCAATTTTTGGTCGTACTAATCTATAGTAGTAAGGTGCCCGTGCGTTGCACCGAAGAGTGAAATGCATTGATCGGGGAGTTGTTTATTTTGACAAAGGATGTGGGGGTCATCTCATGTGTAACGGGTATCGATAGGTTTCTTCGGATATTATTTCATCTCTAGAGCTCACAAACATCCGGGTGAAATAGATAAAAAGGTATCTTTTGCAAACAAAAGCGTTCAACTGTTCAACCTGCATCCAAAACTTGTGAAGAAATAACACTTATTGTGCTTTGCAAGAAATGATCTTTAAGAATTAGTTTTTGAGTATCGATTGTTATACATGTTGGCTACAGATGACATGGCACTTTCTTATAGTCAACAGTTGGCTATACTATTAAGTAATATTAACCATGCCCTTATACACCTAGACGGAGGGATTAAATCAGGATGACTTGCAAGCGGGCAGAGGAGATGTAAGAAATGGTTCATCGTAAGTCTTTCCCCAGTACTGTAGTAAAAATTCATACATGGAAGATTCTAGACTAAACCATAAACGGATACACTTTTATTCATGCGCGATACTCCAATAGAGCAAGATCCTGCATGGAAGTCTCCACATGCTTAGACAGCGGATTACATTGAGCGAAGACTAATGATCAACATTTAACTTGATAATGCATACTTCCAGGTGAACCTCCTTGGAGTCCCCGTGCACCGCGTCGGCGGGTAAAGGAGGCCATGGGTTTTCCAAGTCCACATTGGCGGGATAGTCCTAGCTCCCCAGAGTCCAAGTCCGTTCGATGAGGCCGGTGTCGCCGCCCACTCGACCCCGAGGGGTAGTAACACTGACCACGCACCCGTACATCGGCCTCGTGTCAGTGTCAGCGTCAGCGGCGTCGCCCCTGACGCACATTACAGAGACGGGGCGGCGGCCTGCGTGGGCCTCGCCGGTGCCCACGATCAAGAGGAAGACGCTGCCGTCCTCCTCCGAGACTAACAAGTGGGGGTGATCCTCCAGCGACTCCGGCATGGTGAACGGGTAGCACGTCTCGTACTTGATGTTCTCCGCCAAGGGCGAGCAGTGACCGCTGCACGCATCCGTGAGGTGATGCACCATGTCCGCCGGCGAGCCACAAAATGGCATCGGTTACTCATAGCAGTGGACGAAGGGCTCCTTGGAGGCATCGACCAGGCCGTCCATGAAACGGGAGTGGCTGTAGGGGACGTTGCGCCAGTTGAATATATGAGCAAGTTACTACGAGATTTAATCCGAATAAGCACAAAATAAATCATGACGGCTATAACAGAGATGAAACTAATCATGTGGACTAGCATAGTAGTAGGATACAGAGTAGAAACATGAATTCTACCACGATTTCGAATAGGAAGGACAAAAACACATACGGTGCAACGGGAGCAGCACCATTGGCGTTGAAGTTGTCGCCCATGTCGTTGAGGAAGAGGTTGCCGAGGTCGGAAAAGAAGTCGTCGTCGGTGAAGTCATCGCTGCAAGCAGTCGCGAGAGTGCGCTCCCCAAATTTCAACAGCGCCCGCCGAATGGAGTGCAGGAGGGAGTGGTTGTAGGGGACCTTGCGGCCGCCGAATGGAGCGCAGGAGTAGCCCACGAAGCAGTAGATGGTGCTCCTCCCTAGTCTCTATTCTTATCTCTATCTCTATTACTCTTCTTTGTTTTTATAAATAAACTAGTTGTAGTTGTCAAATCGAATAGTACTGCGCCGTCCACTGCACGCCCGGCTGAACACGCCTCCTCGCCTCCATCAAACCCCTCCGTTAAACCCGCATGCAAACCGAGAAACCTACTCTGGCCCGCGGGAGGAAATTTGTCAGCTGCAGTTGGAGAATAATAGAGTCACGTCCAATCCATTTGAGTTAATTGCGTGTATGATTCTCCCTCTATAAAAAGTTAATTGCATCCTTAATCTTGTATTCTAAGTACTCTGTGGGTTCCACTGTCAGTACAGTGTACATGACTTGCAGACTGGCTACAGATTCGTACAGAAAGTTAAAAAGAAACAAATCCATCCTTAATCCTATATTCTAAGTACTCTGTGGGTTCCACTGCCAGTACAGTAGCAAAAGATGTAGTATATATTAAAAATATATAAAAAGCTAAAGTTTAGGACAGAATTCGAACTCAGGTCATCGGGCTGCGAGCATCCGGCCCGGACCAGTACACTAGGTGTTGGTTGCGGAGAATGCGAGAGATAAACCTTTATAACTATGAGCCCGTCCGTTGCAACAGATCCAAAGTAGAATAATACATATTCACAAATTTGAAAGAAAACAGTTTACTTTTGATATACATATCACTAAAAAAATCTTATGTTTCACTCCAAATATATTCTTTGGGCTGTTTTGATGAAGTAAGGGAGGAATGTGGTTGGTTTCAAGATACTAAGGGGTTTTGTGTAAACTGGAGCAGAGAAGTGGGAATTGTTGCAAAATTCCACAACTTACATCACAGCCGTTAGATGCAGATCTAATGGTCAGAAATGGCGGATGACAGACACACCATCATCACCAACCGAGTCTTTTATAGGAGTAGAGAAAAAACCGAGTTGGTGATGATGGTGCGCCTGCCATCTTATAATATAGATTGTACGATCTATATCTGACGGATAGAAAGCAAACTATGACAAATTTACAAAAGATACCCGCTCCTCTCTCCACATTTACAGATAAGGCCTTGCCTCGTTCATCCTTATCTCGCAGAACCTCATTGCTGAGCAATTACAAAAGGAAGTCTCTGGAACAATCTGGCATGGTGGCCGCTGCCGGCGCCGTCCATCCCCATGCCTCTGCCCAGTCCGACCACCAGTCACCACCACGCCCACTCCACCTCACCTCTATCATCTTTCTCGACATATCATTTTTTCGATGAAATGGTCGACATACTATTTTCCGATAAAATTCTCAAGATATCATTAGTTTTTACACATGGGATTACTCCTGCCCACGATCAAGAGAAAGACGCTGCCGTCCTCCACCGAGACGAGCAGGCGGCGGTGATCCTCCAGCGACTCCGGCATGGTGAACGGGTAGCACGTCTCGTACTTGATGTTCTCCGCCAAGGGCCAGCAGTGACCGCTGCCCGCATCTGTGAGGTGATGCACCATGTCTGTCGGCGAGCCACAAAATGGCATCGGGCACTCATAGCAGTGGACGAAGGGCTCCTTGGAGGCATCGACCAGGCCGTCCATGAAACGGGAGTGGCTGTAGGGGACGTTGCGCCAGTTGAATATATGAGCAAGTTACTACGAGATTTAATCCGGATAAGCACAAAATAAATCATGACAGCTATAACAAAGATGAAACTAATCATGTGGACTAGCATAGTAGTAGGATACAGAGTAGAAACATGAATTCTACCACGATTTCGAACAGGAAGGACAAAAACACATACGGTGCAACGGGAGCAGCACGATTGGCGTTGAGGTTGTCGCCCATGTCGTTGAGGAAGAGGTTGCCGAGGTCGGGGAAGAAGTCGTCGTCGGTGAAGTCGTCGCTGCTAGCAGTCGCGAGAGTGCGCTCCCCAAATTTCAAAAGCACCCGCCGAATGGAGCGCAGGAGGGAGTGGTTGTAGGGGACGTTGCGGCCGCCGAATGGAGCGCAGGAGTCGCCCACGAAGCAGTAGATGGTGCTCCTCCCTAGTCTCTATTCTTATCTCTATCTCTATTACTATTCTTTGTTTTTATAAATATACTAGTTGTAGTTGTCAAATCGAATAGTACTGCGCCGTCCACTGCACGCCCGGCTGAACACGCCTCCTCGCCTCCATCAAACCCGTCCGCTAAACCCGCATGCAAACCGAGAAACCTACTCTGGCCCGCGGGAGGAAATTTGTCGGTTGGAGTTGGAGAATAATAGAGTCACGTCCAATCCATTTGAATTAATTGTGTGTATGATTCTCCCTCTATAAAAAGTTAATTGCATCCTTAATCTTGTATTCTAAGTACTCTGTGGGTTCCACTGTCAGTACAGTGTACATGACTTGCAGGCTGGCTACAGATTCGTACAGAAAGTTAAAAAGAAACAAATCCATCCTTAATCATGTATTCTATGTACTCTGTGGGTTCCACTGCCAGTACAGTAGCAAAAGATGTAGTATATATTAAAAATATATAAAAAGCTAAAGTTTAGGACAGAATTCGAACTCAGGTCATCGGGCTGCGAGCATCCGGCCCGGACCACTACACTAGGTGTTGGTTGCGGAGAATGCAAGAGATAAACCTTTATAACTATGAGCCCGTCCGTTGCAACAGATCCAAAGTAGAATAATACATATTCACAAATTTGAAAGAAAACAGTTTACTTTTGATATACATATCACTAAAAAAATCTTATGTTTCACTCCAAATATATTCTTTGGGCTGTTTTGATGAAGTAAGGGAGGAATGTGGTTGGTTTCAAGATACTAAGGGGTTTTGTGTAAACTGGAGCAGAGAAGTGGGAATTGTTGCAAAAGTCCACAACTTACATCACAGCCGTTAGATGCAGATCTAATGGTCAGAAATGGCGGATGGCAGACACACCATCATCACCAACTGAGTCTTTTATAGGAGTAGGAGTAGAGAAAAAACCGAGTTGGTGATGATGGTGCGCCTGCCATCTTATAATATAGATTGTCCGATCTATATCTGACGGATAGAAAGCAAACTATGACAAATTTACAAAAGATACCCGCTCCTCTCTCCACATTTACAGATAAGGCCTTGCCTCGTTCATCCTTATCTCCCACAACCTCATTGCTGAGCAATTACAAAAGGAAGTCTCTGGAACAATCTGGCATGGTGGCCGCTGCCGGCGCCGTCCATCCCCATGCCTCCGCCCAGTCCGACCACCAGTCACCACCACGCCCCACTCCTCCTCACCTCTATCATCTTTCTCGACATATCATTTTTTCGATGAAATGGTCGACATACTATTTTCCGATAAAATTCTCAAGATATCATTAGTTTTTACACATGGGATTACTCCTGCCCACGATCAAGAGGAAGACGCTGCCGTCCTCCTCCGAGACTAGCAGGCGGCGGTGATCCTCCAGCGACTCCGGCATGGTGAACGGGTAGCACGTCTCGTACTTGATGTTCTCCGCCAAGGGCCAGCAGTGACCGCTGCACGCATCCGTGAGGTGATGCACCATGTCCGCCGGCGAGCCACAAAACGGCATCGGGCACTCATAGCAGTGGACGAAGGGCTCCTTGGAGGCATCGACCAGGCCGTCCATGAAACGGGAGTGGCTGTAGGGGACGTTGCGCCAGTTGAATATATGAGCAAGTTACTACGAGATTTAATCCGAATAAGCACAAAATAAATCATGACGGCTATAACAGAGATGAAACTAATCATGTGGACTAGCATAGTAGTAGGATACAGAGTAGAAACATGAATTCTACCACGATTTCGAACAGGAAGGACAGAAACACATACGGTGCAACGGGAGCAGCACCGTTGGCGTTGAGGTTGTCGCCCATGTCCAAACACCACGTAGACACGGTCTTTGAGCACGGTTCGTAGTCGTTCCACGCTCGGGCATTGAAGTTTGTAACTATTTTAGATTAGAATATACTACTCCTCCGGTGCTAGTAGTAGAGCAGAGTCCTACTCTACTACTCTACTCAAGCAAGTTAGGGCATAGCACTGTAGGGAGTACCAGTACTGTGATCACTCAAGCAAGTTGTCTGGCATCGACATGACCCTACGCTGCTGGTATGTGTCTCGTAAGTCAAGCGGCGTGCTGTAGTCATCATCACCTGTCCACTTCCCGCAGCACATATTCGCTTCTCCATCTTTGTCCGCACATAATCTCGTCCAATCTTCCATCCCCGCTAACAATGGCAGAACCGAGCAGCGTCCGCCGAAAGAGTGGCTGGAATTCGCTCCCCACAGAGGTAATCAAGCTCATTGTTTCGCGTGTGGACAATCTCAGTACCATGCCGCTCGCCGCGTGCTCGTCGGGGCTGTACCGTTTACTCAAAGCCCTCAGGCCGGAGCTTTTTAAGCCAGCTCCTTGCTTGCTGATGCCGCCTGATCTTCAGAAACGGCGTGTCACGCAGCATAACGATCGTAGGGTGGCGAGCATCAACCCCCTTGACTGCGATCCGATCCCCGTCAGCCTCAACTACATTAACGGTATGTACTGGGTCGGCATGAACACGTCTTGGATGGTGCTCGTCGACGGTCGCGGCAGCTGGATGCTCGTGGAGGTCTACACCCGGCGATTGATCCCCCTTCCTTCGATTAACACTGCACTGCTTTGGCACCGCGGCCCAGAATACTCGGAATCTTACAGTAGCCAACATGATACCAAGTTTGATTTGCTCAAGGTTGTAATCTGCCAAGTGCCCACAAGATCTGCGAATTATAAAGACTTCAGGCTAATTGCGTTCTTCAACCGCGGTCTCGCCTATCTGACAGGTCACTGCGGTAAGTGGATAAATCTGCACGTCCATCGCAGGATCATACATCCTCCATGGTTCTCTGATGCCATTGAACACAAGGGCTTCATTTACGCTGTCGACTCCTTCTATGGCTGGACGTATTGCTGGCCTACTCCAGTCATCGCTACAAACGGCTGTTACAGCAGTATGTTACTTTCCTATGATATCATGATGGCTTGCTTATATTACTGTCAACATTTGCTGAAAAAATATTCATGCTCATAACATGCTGTTCTTAAGATTGACTAAATCAAGAGCCCTTTTTTATTTGACTCCAACTTGATATGATGTTGTAGGCCGCCTGGTGTCCCTACCCTTCCTAATCCCAGAACCTTTCAAAGAAAAGCGGCATGGCAGTTGCAGGTGGTTCCTGGCTCGATCAGACGACGGCGAAAGATTGATGATCGTTCGCACGTACCGGACGTGTTGTTTCGCGGAATACAATCACAGTCACTGCAAGGTCTTTGAGCAGGATCCCAGCTTCTCTGGGCCTTCAGGAATTTTTGACTGGAGGCTGGTAAGTAGCCTTGGTACACGCTCTCTGTTTGTCGGACTGAATTATCCGATTAACCAGGAGATAACCGACGGCAAGGATCATGATGGCAGCGCGGTTTCGTTCATCAGGCAAAACTGTGTGTACACAGCGTACCATGCGTCTCTGCATGCACCATACCCTGATATGTGCCGCCACGCTCTGCAGCCCAAAGTAGGAGAGAGGGTCGCAAGTATCAGACTTCGACCTGCTGGCTGGAGTTTCCCCCGTCAGGCACCCATCTGGTTCAAGCCGTCAGCCAATCTCCACAGCTTAATAAATAGTAACGTCTAACTGAGCCAGTTAGTTAGATGCGTACACTTGGTGTAGTAGGATCTTTATTTAGTTTGATGCATACACTTGTTCTTTTTTGGTAGCCCTTTTGTAATGATGGCTGATGTTTGGTTTGGAAGAGAGAGCTGCGTCTTCACTCTTCTGGCCTGCTTACTGCTTCTGTTGCACCCCCAGCCCTGGTTGCTGCTGCTGCTGTTTTCAATGTACAATCAGTAGTATATTTCGTCTGTTGGTTGAATAAATGTGTTGTTAGAACGACAAACACAATGTTTTGGAAGTCGTTGCACGGTTCGATCCTTTAGTGCCCCGTACCGTACGTAGCGCATACTATTTTTCGTACGGAACACATTTTCCACTTGTTGATAACATGCAGCCCACTGATGAAGGCCCAATAGAGAAGCCCATAATTAACTAGAAGGGAGGCTCTCACATGAATCCGGCCCAGGTACATGCTCATGGTCCCCTAAAATAAATAAGTCAATAAATAAATAAATAAAGCTAAATGCTCATGCACCAGTTCTTTGGGAAAATAGGTAGCCCAGTATTTCTTTTTGAAGAATACTCAAGCTAGGCCTATTTGTTTTCTCCGAATTACTGGGCTGCAAATCTTTCAAGACGAGGAGGGATGCATTCCGGCCTGGCTTAAGAGATTGGTCAATGTCTGTTAAAAGTAATATCCAAAGGGGTTGAAAATTCCAAAATATTTATAGCAAATGGGATATAAGTTTCTTTTTTTGTTTTTGTTCTTCACTGATATCTTATACGTATTTCATTGGATTTAACATGACATAGTACTAATTTATTTTTAAATTTGTTTTAGTATGGCTATTAATTTTTGGATTAAGAATATTTCGTTCCCCAGCAAAAATTTGCGAATTTTCAAAATTTCCCACATATTTAGTTAATTTTTTGACCCTGGTACTGACCAGAAAATGGCCAGCAATTCTAAAAATGGAAAACAGGCTGCAATAAATTCCATATGAATTAGAAAATGAGTAAAAATTATAAAAATAATAGCAAATAGGCTGTACACGCCACAGATTTCGAGGCTGACTTGTTTACGCAAGGCTTTGTCAGTGAACACACGATTCTAGCAGTAGTGACTGTTGGATGTTCATCCAACGGCCGACGTGCTTCTTCAATCTCTGATCTTCCTGCTCCAGCCGCCTAAACTAGCGCCGGCGGGACTGCCTGCTCCCTCCTCTTGTGGCCCGCTGTGATGCCACGCAGGCTTCCCCGGCCCACCCTACTCCCTCCGCTGGCCTGGCCGCACGCAATCAACTGCCTCCTTATTTCGCGAAAAAATGATTCCTCCCACTGACATCTGGGGCGCACCGGTTGGGAGGCTGACCTGTGGGCCTACTAAGTTGACGCGTACGCAGGGCTTGTCAACTTAGTCAACAAATGATTCTAGCAGCAGTAACCGTTGGATTTGAATCGAACGGTCCTGCTGCTTCTTCAATCGCTGCTCTTCTTGCACCAGCCGCCCAAACTAGCGCCGGGGAGACCGCCTGCTCCTGCCTCCAGTGGCCGGCTGTGCTGCCGTTGAGGCCTCATCGCCCCCTACTACTCCCACCGCTAGCCAGGCCCTGCGGCGACGGCAGCCTCACACCGCAGCCGAACCAGTGAACCCTCGTACTCCTCTTCGCGTGGGCATCCACTGCCGCGTCTTCCCCGGCTCCGCGTCGTCCCCTTCCTAGGCCTCACCGTCGTCCACCGCCTTGGTGCTCTCGGCGCGGCGTGGTCAACGTGGTCAACGACATTCCATCGGAAGAGTACTGTACGTGTAGAGGCTGACAGCTGGGTCCATGGCCACAACCTAGTTTTTTTGTGATATGCCAAGTAAGTCGCTTTGTCAGGCCTGTTGGGCTGCAAATCTTTCAAGACAAGGAGAACTTTCATTTCGCTGGCCGAGAAAATGGCCCATCAGTAATGAGAAATGGGTTGTACATTTTTAAAACACATCAAACCGGCAATTAGTTTCAAATATCTTTTTTTTATTTCGAGATTTTAAATTACATTAATTTTTATGCGTGGAGAATTTGTTGGATTTTATATTGATATACATTTATTTTTAAAATTAGTTTGAACGTGAGTCAAATTTCGGGATTAAAAACAGTTCGGACCGCACCGAAATATGCAAAATTTCGTATAATTTTTTAACCGTGGCCACAATATGGCCTGTAATGCTAACAAGAAGAATACGGGCTCCAAAAAAACCTTAATAATTAGCAAATGGGCTGTAAATTATTAGAAATAATGGTAGATGGGCTGTATGCTGTTTTCCACACATTTGAGGCTTTCCTAAAAAAAGGTTGACGCACAAGCACTGACTGTTGGATGTCCATCCAACGGCCGTCGTGCTTCTTCAATCTCTGCTCTTCCTGCTCTAGCCGCTCAAACAAGCGCCGGTGGGACTGCCTGCTCCCTCCTCCCCGCGGCCGGCTCTGCTGCCGCGCAGGCCTCATCGCCCCACCGTACTCCCATCGGTGGCCTAGCCATCCCTCTACTCACCCGCACCTGCTGTTATTCTCCGGCGACGGCAGACGAACCAGTAAACCCTCGTACAGTCGTACTCCCCTCCGCGTGGGAAACAACTGCTGAGTCTTCCCTGCCTCCGTGTCGTTCCCTTCCTAGGCCTCGCCGTCGTCCACCGCCCTGGTGCTCTCGGCGCGGCCTGGTCAACGTGGTCAACGACTGACATGCATCTGAAGAGGACTGTACGTGGAGAGGCCGACAGCTAGGTCCACGGCCGCACGCAAGGAAATGCCTCCTTATTACGCGCAAAATAATGATTCCTCCACCTGACATCAGGGACCCACCGAAAGGGCCTCTGTATTTCGCGAAAAAATGTTACCGCCGCTGACAGCTCGGACCCACCAGCTATATCTTCACACGCAAGGAAGTTCCTCCTTATTACGCACAAAAAGATGAATACTCCCCCTGTTAGCTGGGACCCAGTATAGTGGCAGGCTGACTTGTGGGCCTACTAAGTTGACGGGGACGGAGGGCTTTGTCAACTTAGTCAATATGCATGATTCTAGCTCCAGTGACCGTACGATGTCCATCCAACGGCCGTAGTGCTTCTTCAACCTCTGGTCTTCTTGCTCCAGCCACCCAAAGCAGCGCCGGTCGTGCCGCATGCTCCTGCCTCCCGTGGCCGGCTGTGCTGCCGCGGAGGCCTCACCGCCCCCTACTATTCCCACCGCTGGCCAGGCCCTGCGGCGACGACAGCCTCACACCGCAGCCTAACCAGTGAACCCTCGTACTCCTCTCCGCGCGGGCTTCCACTGCCGCGTCTTCCCCGGCTCCCCGTCGTCCCCTTCCTAGGCCTCACCATCGTCCACCGCCCTGGTGCTCTCGGCGCGGCATGGTCAACGTGGTCAAGGAACGACTTCCATCGGACGTGGACTGTACGTGGAGAGGCTGACAGCTGGGTCCACGGCCGCAGCAAGGAAGTGCCTCCTTATTACGCGGAAAATAATTATTCCTCCACCTGACAGCCGGGACCCACCGGACGGGCCACTGTATTTCGCGAAAAAAATGTTTCCCCCTGACTGCTAGGACCCACCAGCTACATCTTCGCACGCAAGGAAGTGCGTCCGGGCAAAAAAAATGATTCGCTCCCCCGACTGCTGGGACCCACCAGCTACATCTTCGCAGGCAAGGAAGTGCTTGACAGTCGGGACCCACCTGGTCGAAGCGTACGTAGCGTTGTCATTCTGGTCGCGAACGTGTACGTAAATATATACTAGTGGATGTAGAGGCGCGCACGTGTCGTAGTAGAGGCGCGTCCGTGTCGTAGTAGAGGCGCGCATGTAGCATGTACACGTACGTACAGCGGCCAGGGTGCAAGAAAGAAAATACGGCCACGTATGTGTACATACGGGCGGGGTCTCGAACGCCTACTCGCGCATACGTACGGCCAGGGCTCGTGTACATGGATGGGTCAGAACGGAGAAACAGCGTCGTCGTCGTGTTCATGGGGAGCCAACCGGCTGGGTCGGAATGGAATGCGTCGTCATGTTCATCGGGAGGGCTTGGACGGAACAACTGATGGAAACGAGTCCTGGCGTACCGCAGAACGGAGGAAACGGCCTTGTGTTCGACCGGCCACGTTTGAAACGGGATCCTGTTCATCGGGAGGGGTCTGGCGTACCGCAAAATGGAGGAAACGGACCTCCTACGGTCAAAACAGGGGTCCTGTTGATCGGGAGGGGTGTGGCGTACCGCAAAACGGAGGAAACAGACTTGTGTTGGAGCGCTAAGGTCGAAACGGGGGTCCTGTTCATCGGGAGGGGTGTGGCGTACCGCAAAACTGGACTCCACGGGATACTGTTCATCTCCACCGTCGACCCCCTCCAGCCTCCACGGGCTACTGTTCATCCACCGTCGACCTCCTCCAGCCTCCACCTGCGACTGTTCATCCATGGGCTCCTGTTCATCCAGCCTCCACCACGTGCTACTCCACCGGCTACTGTTCAACCAGCCCTCTCCACGGGCTCCTGTTCAACCACCCCTCCACGGGCTACTGTTCATCTAGCCCTCCACCGTCTACTATTCATTCTGCCCTCCACGGTGTGGTCCTGTTCATCCTGCCCTCCACGGGGTCCTGTTCATCCACCCCCAACTGGCTCGATCGATCGGGGTCCTGTTCATCCAGAGGCAACACCACGGGGTCCTGTTCATCCACCCCACCGGGAACTGTTCATCCAAACCCCCCAGCAACGCTCACTATTCATCCAGAGGCAGCATCGAACGGCTTCAGTTAGCAGCAGTAGCGAAGGAATCGCTCGATCGGGTTCAGTTAACAGCCATCGATCGATCGCTCGGGTTCAGTAACGCGTAGCCTGCAGTGCAATCGCTCGGGTTCAGTTAGAGCCCAACGCCTCGCTCGGGTTCAGTTAGAGCCAACGCCTCGCACACACGCGCGTACGTGTATGAGAGAAACGCGCATCGCTCGGCCCCCGACCTCCCACCATAACCGGGAACTCCCCGAAATTTTCCTCGCCCTCGCTTCTACCACGGTTTTTTCCGTCATGGACAGCCCAAAGAATGTCATGCAGCTGCGTCTCTGGAAGACCCAGGACGAAAAGCCCATTTTTTGTCATGATTTTTTGTCATAGAAGTAGGAGCCCACCACATCTATGATGATACCGGGTTTTGTCACAATTATCGTCATAGAAGTGTCGTATGTATGACAGAAAAAAATTTCCTTCGGCCCAAAATGTCACGGATGTGTCTTTTTTTGTAGTGTATGCATTGACTGAAGTGTCAAGATATATATAGGAGCGACGACCGAGGTCGAGGCCCTGGCCAAAGCCGAGGGGAAGGCTGTCAAGGAGCAGGTCGCCCGTAAGAACCTCAAGGCCTGGGTCAACGAGGTTCAACAAGAGCTCCAGGACACGGTGAAGAAGTGCGAGACCTTGGAGCGCGACGCGTCGGTTCGAGAGACCGAACTCGCCAAGGCTCGTCAGAGCGCGGAGACGGCCCGGAATGAGGCCCAGGGCGCCCTCCAAGAGATCCAGGAGGCCAGGAAGACCGCGACGGGTAAGGCATTTAGTATGCAAAGCAAGTTTATGAAGAAGAAGTATTTCTTACTAACCCGGATTCAGAGTTCTCCAGGAGCCTACACAGATCTGCCGCGCAGTGTGTCCGAATACCCAACCGCCTTACGGGGAGGGCATAAGACACCTGGGTGCGCCGGGCACCCACTGGCGTGCTCTGGTGTATCTTGGGGCATGTGGGCCCTCGTTTACGTTGATTCCACCTCCCAAAATTCACAAATATTCCAAAATAATTCTCCATAAATTTTTATTGTATTTGGACTTCGCTTGATATGGATTTTCTGCGAAACAAAAAACATGCAACAAACAGGAACTGGCAGTGGGCACTGGATCAATATGTTAGTCCAAAAAAATCATATAAAACGTTGGCAAAAGTGTACAAAAGTTGTATAATATTGGCATGAAACAATCAAAAATTATAGAAATGACGGAGATGTTGCTACTTCTTGAGCTTGCGTTGGTTTTTCCCTTGAAGAGGAAAGGGTGATGCAGCAAAGTAGAGATTAGTATTTCCCTCAGTTTGAGAACCAAGGTATCACTCCAGTAGGACAACGCACAAATCACCAATACCTGCACAAACAATCAAACACTTGCACCCAACGCGATAAAGGGGTTGTCAAACCCTTCACGGTCACTTGCAAAAGTGAGATCTGATAGAGACAGATAAAACTAAACAAAAGATAAAGTAAATATTTTTGGGTTTTTTGTTTATAGATCGGAAAGTAAAAAATAGCAAAATAGTAGATCGGAAACTTATATGATGGAAAATAGACCCGGGGTCCATAGGTTTCACTAGAGGCTTCTCTCTTGAAGGCAAATAATACGGTGGGTGAACAAATTATTGTCGGGCAATTGATAGAAAAGCGCAAAGTTATGACGATATCTAAGGCAATGATTATGAAATATAGGCATCACGTCCGTGTCAAGTAGACCGACTCCTGCCTGCATCTACTACTATTACTCCACACATCGGCCGACTCCTGCCTCCATCTAGAGTATTAAGTTCATGAATAACAAAGTAACACATTAAGTAAGATGACATGATGTAGAGGAATAAAATCAAGCAATATTATGTAAACCCCATCTTTTTATCCTCGATGGCAACAATACAATACGTGCCTTGCTGCCCCTACTGTCACTGAGAAAGGACACCGTAAGATTGAACCCAAAGCTAAGCACTTCTCCCATTGCAAGGAAAACCAATCTAGTTGGCCAAACTAAACCGATAGTTAGAAGAGAATTACAAAGATATCGAATCATGCATATAAGAATTCAGAGAAGATTCAAATAATATTCACAGATAAGCTGATCATAAATCCACAATTCATCGGATCTCGACAAACACACCGCAAAAGAAGATTACATCGGATAGATCTCGAAGAACATCGAGGAGAACATGGTATTGAGAATCAAAGAGAGAGAAGAAGCCATCTAGCTACTAGCTATGGACCCGTAGGTATGTGGTAAACTGCTCATGCTTCATCGGAAGGGCAATAGAGTTGACGCAGAAGCCCTCCGTGATCGAATCCCCCTCCGGCAGGATACCGGAAAAGGCCCCATGATGGGATCTCACGGGAACAGAAGGTTGCGGCGGTGGAAAAGTGTTTTTGTGGATGCTTCTGGAGGTTTGGGAATATATATATATATATATATATATATATGTGAATATATAGGACGAAGAATTAGGTCAGGGGGTGTTGCAGTAGGCCACAAGGCAGGTGGCGCACCCACCCGCCCCCTAGGGCGCGCCCTTGTGCCTTGTCGTCTACTCCAAGATCTTCTGACTTGGAGTCCAATTCCAACAGGTGTCTTCTGGTCCAAGAAAAATCATCGTGAAGGTTTTATTCCATTTGGACTCTGTTTGGTATTCCTTTTCTGTGAAGCTCAAAAATAAGGAAAAAACAGAAACTGACACTGGGCTCTAGGTTAATAGGCTAGTTCCAAAAATAATATAGAAGAGCATATTAATGCATGTAAAGCATCCAAAACAGATAATATAATAGCATGGAACAATAAAAAATTATAGATACGTTGGAGACGTATCAAGCATCCCCAAGCTTAATTCGTGCTCGTCCTCGAGTAGGTAAATGATAAAAATAGAATTTTTGATGTGGAATGCTACCTAACATATTTATCCATGTAATTTTTCTTTATTGTGGCATTAATGTTCAGACCCATAAGATTCAAAACAAAATTTTAATACTGACATAAAAACAATAATACTTCAAGCATACTAACAAGGCAATTATGTCTTCTCAAAATAACATGGCCAAAGAAAGTTTATCCCTACAAAATCATATAGTCTGGCTATGCTCCATCTTCATCACAGAAAAAATATTCAAATCATGGACAACCCCGATGACAAGCCAAGCAATTGTTTCATACTTTTGGTGTTCTCAAACCTTTTCAACTTTCACGCAATACATGAGCGTGAGCCATGGACATAGCACTATAGGTGGAATAGAATATGGTGGCTGTGGAGAAGACAAAAAGAGGGAGATAGCACTAGTAGAAAATAGGGCTTTGGTCTAGGTCGGGTAAGCCCATTTATCCCGGTTCAGTCATGAACCGGGACCCATGGGGGCATAGGTCCCGGTTCGTGAGGCTAGGGGGCTGGCCGGGCCTCGTGGGGCATTGTTCCCGGTTCGTCTGGCCCCTTTGGTCCTGGTTCCAGACACGAACCGGGACCAATGGGCCTCACTCCTGGCCCACAACTTTTAGTCCCGGTTCGTGGCTGGAACCGGGACCAAATGTGGTCCTTTAGTCCCGGTTCCATCCACAAACCGGGACCAATCAGATGCCTATATATACCCCCTTGCCCGCGAGCAGAGCAGTGGAGTGCTCTGTTTTTTTGCCCGGCCGTGCGAGAGCTTTGTGGTGCTCTAGCTCACCTCTATGCACATGAGGTGTTCGATGAAATGCCCGAGCCACACTTAAGCTTTATCCTCTCGAAGCTCCTTGTCCAAGCTCCATTTTCCTCAAGATTTGTCTAGGTTTGGCGGTCCATCCTGTCCCGTCCCCTCCGCACCGCCGTCGATCGCCCACACCGATCTCGTCGCTGGCACCACCGTGGTGAGCCTCTTGATCTTATCTTCTTTCTAAAATAAAAAAGTTCTTACTTGTATGATTTAGATAGATACTTGTGTAATTTTCTTACTTTTATTATTGTTTGTTATTATATAGTGCGATGGTTTTCGTAGCCTCCGTCGTCCCTCGTCCTGTCTATGATTCGGATGTGGTATATATTATCTTTTATAACTATTTGGTTCATTTAGTGTTTATGACAATTATGCCGACCAACATGACATAGATTTTTTTTATCTAGGAGGTATATGAACCGAAAATTCCAACCGACCATATTGTTGAGTGGTTAAATTTAGTTGAAGAAGAAAACAATTACTTGAAGGAAAAATTGAAAAAAATTGAGGAGGAGAAGATGATATTGGAGTTGCAAGTTGCGGATGTCATCGATGATCACAAGATCAAGATGGATGCAATGCGCTTGAAGATTAGAAAGATCAGAAAATATGCCATTCATACCGAGGCTTGGTATCATTATGCCGTTGGATCAATTGTTACCTTAGTTGCGATTATGATCGCATTTGGTGTTGCATTGATGTTTTACATAGTTTCAATGTATGGTTTAATTAGATGCTCTGGAGCGCTATATGTTGTTCAATGAGAACTATGTATGTACTTTGGTTTTAATGTGATGATGAACTTCTATTAATTTTTTCACTTATCTATTCATGATGTTCTGTAATGGTTTTTGACACACTTAATTATATATAATGCACGCAGATGAACCGGCAATGGATGTACGGTAACAGACGCACCTCCGAGTACATTAAGGGCATGCATAATTTTGCCGCAGTGGCTGAGGCAAACAAGCAGAATGGTTTTATGTGATGTCCATGCCTTATTTGTGGGAATACGAGGTCTTACTCTGACTCGAAAACCCTTCACACCCACCTGCTTTACAAGGGTTTCATGCCACACTATAATGTTTGGACCAAGCACGGAGAAAGTGGGGTTATGATGGAAGACAACGAAGAAGAAGAGGATGATGACAACTATGTGCCCCCTGAATACGGTGATGCTGCAATGGGGGAAGCTGAAGATCAAGAGGAACCAGACGATGTGCCCGATGATGATCTTCGCCGGGTCATTGTTGATACAAAGAGATAGTGCGAAAGTGTAAAGGAGAAGCTGAAGTTTGATCGCATCTTAGAGGATCACAAAAAGGGTTGTACCCCAATTGCGAAGATGGCAACACAAAGCTCGGTACCACACTGGAATTGCTGCAGTGGAAGGCAGGGAATGGTGTACCTGACAAAGGATTTGAGAAGCTACAGAAAATATTGAAGAGGAAGAAGCTTCCAAAGGATAACGAATTGCCCGACAATACGTACGCAACAAAGAAGGTTGTATGCCTTCTAGGATTGGAGGTGCAGAAGATACATGCATGCCCTAATGACTGCATCCTCTACCGCGGTGCGTACGAGGATTTGAACGCATGCCCGGTATGCGGTGCATTGTGGTATAAGATCAGACGAGATGACCATGGTGATGTTGACGCCGAGCGCCCCAGGAAGAGGGTTCCTGCCAAGGTGATGTGGTATGCTCCTATAACACCACAGTTGAAACGCCTGTTCAGAAACAAAGAGCATGCCATGTTGATGCGATGGCACAGAGAGGACCGTAAGAAAGACGGCAAGTTGAGAGCACCCGCTGATGGGTCGCGGTGGAGAAAAATCGAGAGAAAGTACTGGGAGGACTTTGCAGGTGACGCAAGGAACATATGGTTTGGTTTAAGCGCGGATGGCATTAATCCTTTTGGGGAGCAGAGCAACAATCACAGCACCTGGCCTGTGACTATGTATCTATAACCTTCATCCTTGCATGTGCATGAAGTGGAAGTTCATTATGGTGCCAGTTCTCATCCAAGGTCCTAAGCAACCCGCCAACGACATTGATGTGTACCTAAGGCCATTAGTTGAAGAAATTTTACAGTTGTGGAATGGAAATGGTGTACGTGTGTGGGATGAGCACAAACATTAGGAATTTGACCTACATGTGTTGCTGTTTGTAACCATCAATGACTGGCCTGCTCTCAGTAACCTTTCAGGACAGACAAACAAGGATACCACACATGCACACACTGTTTAGATGAAACCGAAAGTATATACCTGGACAAATGCAGGAAGAATGTGTACCTGGGCATCATCGATTTCTTCCGACCAACCATCAATGTCGAAAGAAAGGCAAGCATTTCAAAGGCGAGGCAGATCACCGGAAGAAGCCCGCCGTCCGTGCCGGTAATCACATACTTGCTATGGTCAATGATTTACAAGTAATCTTTGGAAAGGTTCCCGACGGACTATCTGTTCCGAATGACACCGAGGGACGCGCACCCATTTGGAAGAAGAAATCTATATTTTGGGACCTACCCTACTTGAAAGACCTAGAGGTCCACTCTTCAATCGACGTGATGCACGTGACGAAGAATCTTGCGTGAACCTGCTAGGCTTATTGGGCATGTATGGGAAGACAAAAGATACACCGGAGGCACGGGAGGACCAGCAACGTGTGCGCGAAAAAGATGGCATGCCTCCAAAGCAGTATGAAGGTCCTGCCAGCTACGCTCTTACCAAAGAAGAGAAGGAAATCTTCTTTGAATGCCTGCTCAGTATGAAGGTCCCGTCTGGCTTCTCGTCGAATATAAAGGGAATAATAAATATGACAGAGAAAAAGTTCCAGAACCTAAAGTTTCATGACTGCCACGTGATTATGACGCAACTTCTTCCGGTTGCACTGAGGGGGCTTCTACCGGAAAACGTTCGATTAGCCATTGTGAAGCAATGTTCATTCCTCAATGCAATCTCTCAGAAGGTGATCGATCCAGAAATCCTACCAAGGTTAAGGAGTGATGTGGCACAATGTCTTGTTAGTTTCGAGCTGGTGTTCTCACCATCCTTCTTCAATATCATGACGCACGTCCTAGTTCATCTAGTCGACGAGATTGTCATTCTGGGCCCTGTATTTCTACACAATATGTTCCCCTTTGAGAGGTTCATGGGAGTCCTAAAGAAATATGTCCGTAACCGCGCTAGGCCAGAAGGAAGCATCTCCATGGGCCATCAAACAGAGGATGTCATTGGGTTTTGTGTTGACTTCATTCCTGACCTTAAGAAGATTGGTCTCCCTCAATCGCGATATCGGGGGAGACTGACTGGAAAAGGCACGCTAGGAGGAAACTCAATAATATGTATGGACGGGCATTCTTGGTCTCAAGCACACTACACAGTTCTACAGAATTCGACATTGGTGACCCCGTATGTCGATGAACACACAAGAACATTCTGCGCTCCAAACACCTGGTGCAGTGTGACGACTGGATTACATGTGAACACATCAGGACTTTCGGCAGTTGGTTGCAAACATGTCTCAGTGTTGGGGAACGTAGTAATAATTCAAAAAAATTCCTACGTGTCACCAAGATCAATCTAGGAGATGCTAGCAACGAGAGAGAGGCATTGCATATTCATACCCTTGAAGATCGCTAAGCGGAAGCGTTACAAGAACGCTGTTGATGGAGTCGTACTCACGGCGATTCAAATCGCGGAAGATCCGATCTAGCGCCGAACGAATGGCACCTCCATGTTCAACACACGTACAGCCCGGGGATGTCTCCTCCTTCTTGATCCAGCAAGGGGAGAACTCCGGCAGCACGATGGCGTGGTGGTGGAGCTCGTGGTTCTCCAGTAGAGCTTCGCTAAGCACTACGAAGGAGGAGGAGGTGTAGGAGGGAGCAGGGCTGCGCCAGGGAAAAGGGTGCAGCTCCCATGCGCCTCCCCACTAGCAATGCCTTTGGAGGGGTAATAGTGATGTTCCAAAACAGTCCCTGGCTGCTTGGGAGGTCATTTGCAGGCCAAGAGATAAGGGTGGTTTGGGCATTATTAAACTGAACATCCAGAACAAAGGACTGCTTCTCAAGCATCTACACAAATTCTATAACAAGGTTGTTGTTCCTTGGGTGACCCTGATATGGAATAGTTACTATGATCATGGGGTCCCACAGGCAACAGCTACTGCTGGATCTTTCTGGTGGAGAGATATTCTGAAGCTGCATGAAGCTTACACTGCTATTGCTTCAGTTCACATCAACATGGGTGATTCTGCTCTTTTCTGGACTAATTCCTAGCACATTGGGGGCTCTGCTAGACCCCTCTGCTGGAGATTGCCAAGGTTGTTTTCTTTTGTCAATAATGACAGGATCTCTGTGAGGGAATTTCTCCAATCCCAGGATCTCTTTTCCATGTTTTATCTGCCTCTTTCTAAGGAAGCTGCTGCTGAGTTGCACATATTGGAAAATTGGATCATGCAGTTAGACAGAGACCCCACCATACCTGATGTTTGGATATGGCCTGGTCAATCAGGAGGGTATACTGCAAAAAGCTTTTACAGGATCATGCACTCCCACTTGCCTACAATACAACCCTGTAAATGGCTTTGGCAGAGTAAATGCACCATGAAGATCAAGGTGTTTGGCTAGCTTTTGTTCTTTGACAGACTTAACACCAAGGATATGCTGGTTAGGAGACACTGGCGCTCAAATCAGGATGACAATCTTTGCCTCATCTGCAGTGAGTTGGCGTATGAGAATAGGATGCATCTGTTTTTTAACTGCACCTTCAGCTGTAGAACTGGAACTATTTGGGTATTGATTGGTCTGGAGGTTCAGATATCCTGCAATGTCTCCTGCACGCCAGGTCTAACTTCACACACCCTTTCTTCATTGAAGTTATACTAACAGCAGCCTGGAATATTTGGATTAGGCGAAATGGCAGAATTTTCAGAGCTGAGAGAGCTACTTTCAGTGCTTGGAAGTGTAATTTCATCCATGATATTTCTTTGCTTGCTCACAGGGTGAAGGACTGTAACAAGCCAAAGCTTTTGGCTTGGATTGCTTCTTTGTTGTAAAGCAAGTACAGTTAGTTAGCAAATAGGTAGACTCTTTCCCCTTTTGTTTTCCTTCTTTGTATAGTCTGTTTTACTTGTACAGTGGTTCTTTATATAATAAAGGGCTGTGGGGCTTTGCCTCACAGTAAATATTCAAAAAAAACTATATATAGGGGTGGAGGGGGCTGGTTTCTTGCCCTCCAAGTCCATTGGGGCGTTGGCAAAGGTGGGAGGAAAGAAATCCCATCCTTTCCCTTCCCCACCGATTGTTATCCCCCCTTTTTAGGGATCTTGATCTTATCCCTTCGGGATATGATCTTATTCCTTCTAAGGCGGGATCTTGGTGCACCTTGACCAGGGGTGTGGGGCCTTGTCCCAACTATCCACGTTCATGTGGGTCCCCCATGCAGGTGGGCCCCACTCCGGAACCTTCTAGGACCTTCCCGGTACAATACCGCAAAATTCGTAACATTTTCCGGTGGCCAAAATAGGACTTCCCATATATAAATCTTTACCTCCGGACCATTTCGGAACTCCTCGTGATGTCCGGGATCTCATCCGAGACTCGAAACAACTTTCGGTAACCACATACAATTCCCATTACAACTCTAGCATCACCGAACCTTAAGTGTGTAGACCCTACGGGTTCAGGAACCATACAGACATGACCGAGATGCCTCTCCGGCCAATAACCAATAGCGGGATCTGGATACCCATATTGGTTCCCACTTGATCCACGATGATCTCATTGGATGAATCACGATGTAGGTGATTCAATCAACCCCGTATACAATTCCCTTTGTCCATCGATATGTTACCTGCCCGAGATTCGATCGTCGGTATCCCTATACCTTGTTCAATCTCGTTACCGGCAAGTCTCTTTACTCATTCCGTAACGCATGATCCCGTGGCTAACTCCTTAGTCACATTGAGCTCATTATGATGATGGATTACCCAGTGGGCCCAGAGATACCTCTCCGTCATACGGAGTGACAAATCCGAGTCTCGTTTCGTGCCAACCAAACAGACACTTTCGGAGATACCTGTAGTGCACCTTTATAGCCACCCAGTTATGTTGTGATTTTTGATACACCCAAAGCATTCCTACGGTGTCCGGGAGTTGCACACTCTCATGGTCTAAGGAAATGATACTTGACATTAGAAAAGCTCTAGCAAACGAACTACGTGATCTTGTGCTATGCTTAGGATTGGGTCTTGTCCATCACATCATTCTCCTAATGATGTGATCCCGTTATCAACGACACCCAATGTCCATGGTCAGGAAAACACAACCATTTATTGATCAACGAGCTAGTTAACTCGAGGCTCACTAGGGACATGTTGTGGTCTATGCATTCACACATGTATTACGGTTTCCGGTTAATACAATTATAGCATGAACAATAGACAATTATCATGAACAAGGAAATATAATAATAACTATTTTATTATTGCCTCTAGGTCATATTTCCAACAGTCTCGCAGTTGCACTAGAGTCAATAATCTAGTTACATTGAGATGAACCGAACACCCAAAGAGTACTGGTACTGATCATGTTTTGCTCATGGAAGAGGTTTAGTCAACGGATCTGCGACATTCAGATCAGTATGTACTTTACAAATATATATGTCTCCACATGTAGATCCCGCCACGACACTTTGCTTGCAACTGCTTCAGCTGACTGCCCTACCATTCAAAATATACACGTATCCGGTTTGCGACTTGGAGTCATCCAGATCTGTGTCGAAGCTAGCATCGACGTAACCCTTTACAACGAGCTCTTCGGAACCTCCATAAACGAGAAACATATCCTTAGTCCTTTTCAGGTACTTCAGGATATTCTTGACCGCTGTCCAGTGTTCCATTCCGGGATCACTTTGGTACCTCCCCACCAAACTTATGGCAAGGTTCACATCAGGTCTGGTACACAGCATGGTATACATAATAGAGCCTATGGTTGAGGCATAGGGGATGACACTCATCTTTTCTCTATCTTCTGCCGAGGTCGGGCATTGAGCTACGCTCAATCTCACACCTTGCAATACAGGCAAGAACCCCTTCTTGGACTGATCCATATTGAACTTCTTCAATATCTTGTCAAGGTATGTGCTTTGTGAAAGACCAATGAGGCGTCTCGATCTATCTCTATAGATCTTTATGCCTAATATGTAAGCAGCTTCTCCAAGGTCCTTCATTGAAAAACACTTGTTCAAGTAGGCCTTTATGCTTTCCAAGAGTTCTATATCATTTCCCATCAACAGTATGTCATCCACATATAATATGAGAAATGCTACAGAGCTCCCACTCACTTTCTTGTAAATACAGGCTTCTCCATAAGTCTGTATAAACCCAAACGCTTTGATCATTTCATAAAAGCGAATGTTCCAACTCCGAGATGCTTGCACTAGCCCATAGATGGAGCGCTGGAGCTTGCATACTTTGTCAGCATTCTTAGGATCAACAAAACCTTCCGGCTGCATCATATACAATTCTTCCTTAAGGAAACCGTTATGGAATGCCGTTTTGACGTCCATTTGCCAGATCTCATAAACATAGAATGCGGCAATTGCTAGCATGATTCGGACGGACTTGAGCTTCACTACGGGTGAGAAGGTCTCATCGTAGTCAACCCCTTGAACTTGTCGATAACCCTTAGCCAAAAGCCGAGCCTTATAGATGGTCACATTACCATCCGCGTCAGTCTTCTTCTTAAAGATCCACTTATTCTCTATGGCTTGCCGATCATCGGGCAAGTCCGTCAATTCCATACTTTGTTTTCATACATGGATCCTATCTCAGATTTCATGGCTTCTAGCCATTTGTTGGAATCCGGGCCCACCATCGCTTCTTCATAGTTCGAAGGTTCACCATTGTCTAACAACATGATTTCCGGGACAGGGTTGCCGTACCACTCTGGTGCGGAACGTGTCCTCGTGGACCTATGAAGTTTAGTATCAACTTGATCTGAAGTTTCAGGATCATCATCATGAACTTCCTCTCTAGTCGTTGCAGGCACCAAAGAAACACCTTTTGTGCTGCGCTACTCTCCGGTTCAAGAGGGGGTACCTCATCAAGTTCTACTTTCCTTCCACTTACTTATTTCAAGACAAACTCTTTCTCCAGAAAGGATCCATTCTTGGCAACAAAGGTCTTGCCTTCGGATCTGAGCTAGAAGGTATACCCAATAGTTTCCTTAGGGTATCCTATGAAGACGCACTTTTCCGATTTGGGTTCGAGCTTTTCAGGTTGAAGTTTCTTGACATAAGCTTCGCATCCCCAAACTTTCAGAAACGACATCTTAGGTTTCTTCCCAAACCATAATTCATATGGTGTCATCTAAACGGATTTAGACGGTGCCCTATTTAAAGTGAATGCAGATGTCTCTAAAGCATAACCCCAAAATGATAGCGGTAGATCGGTAAGGGACATGATAGATCGCACCATATCCAATAAAGTGCGATTACAACGTTCGGACACACCATTATGCTGAGGTGTTCCAGGCGGCGTGAGTTGTGAAACAATTCCTCATTTCCTTAAGTGCGTGCCAAACTCGTGACTCAACTATTCTCCTCCACGATCTGATCGTAAGAACTTTATTTTCCTGTCACGTTGATTCTCTACCTCGCTCTGAAATTCCTTGAACTTTTCAAAGGTCTCAGACTTGTGCTTAATTAAGTAGACATACCCATATCTGCTTAAGTCATCAGTGAGGGTGAGAACATAACGATAGCCACCGCGAGCCTCAATGCTCATTGAACCGCATACATCAATATGTATTATTTCCAATAAGTTGGTTGCTCTCTCCATTGTTCCGGAGAACGGAGTCTTGGTCATTTTGCCCATGAGGCATGGTTCGCATGTGTCAAATGATTCATAATCAAGAGACTTCAAAAGTCCATCTGCATGGAGTTTCTTCATGCATTCGACACCAATGTGACCAAGGCGGCAGTGCTACAAGTATGTGGGACTATCATTATCAACCTTACATCTTTTGGCATTCACACTATGAATATGTGTAACATGACGTTCGAGATTCAATAAAAATAAACCATTGACCAGCGGGGCATGACCATAAAACACATCTCTCATATAAATAGAACAACCATTATTCTCGGATTTAAATTAGTAGCCATCTCGCATTAAACGAGATCCAGATACAATGTTCATGCTCAAAGCTGGCACTAAATAACAATTATTGAGGTTTAAAACTAATCCCGAAGGTAGATGTAGAGGTAGCGTGTCGATGGCGATCACATCGACCTTGGAACCATTCCCGACGTGCATCGTCACCTTGTCCTTCGCTAGTCTCTGCTTATTCCGCAACTCCTGTTTTGAGTTACAAATGTGAGCAACCACACCGGTATCAAATACCCAGGAACTGCTACGAGTGCTGGTAAGGTACACATCAATAACATCTATATCATATATACCTTTGGCGTTGCCGACCTTCTTATCCGCTAAGTGCTTGGGGCAGTTCCGCTTCCAGTGACCACTTCCCTTGCAATAAAAGCACTCAGTCTCAGGCTTGGGTCCATTCTTTGGCTTCTTCTTCCCGGCAACTGCATTACCGGGCGCGGCAACTCCCTTTCCGTCCTTCTTGATGTTATTCTTACCCTTGCCTTTCTTGAAACTAGTGGTCTTATTCACCATCAACACTTGATGTTCCTTTTTGATTTCCACCTCCGCTGATTTCAGCATTGAATATAACTCAGGAATGCACTTATTCATCCCTTGCATATTGTAGTTCATCACAAAGCTCTTGTAGCTAGGTGGAAGCGACTAGAGGATTCTGTCAGTGATCGAGTCATCTCGAAGATTAACTCCCAGCTGAGACAAGCGGTTGTGCAACCCAGACATTTTGAGTATATGCTCGCTGACAGAACTATTTTCCTCCATCTTACAACAGTAGAACTTTTCGGAGACTTCATGTCTCTCGACCCGGGCATGAGCTTGGAAAACCATTTTCAGCTCTTGGAACATCTCATATGCTCCGTGTTGCTCAAAACGCTTTTGGAGCCCCGGTTCTAAGCTGTAAAGCATGCCGCACTGAACCAGGGAGTAATCATCACTACTCGACTGCGAGACGTTCATAACGTCTTGAGTTGCTGGGAAAATGGGTGCGTCACCTAGCGGTGCTTCAAGGACATATGCTTTCTTGGCAGCTATGAGGATGATCCTCAAGTTACGGACCCAGTCCGTATAGTTGCTACCATCGTCTTTTAGCTTAGTTTTCTCTAGGAACGCGTTGAAGTTGAGGGCAACATTAGTGTGGGCCATTGGATCCAAAAGATAGGTTGTAAAGACAATTTTATACTAAGTTCATGATAATTAAGTGCATCTAATCAAATTATTTAATCAACTCCCACTCAGATAGACATCCCTCTGGTCATCTAAGTGATACATGATTTAAATTGACTAGGCCGTGCCGATCATCACGTGAGACGAACTAGTCATCAACGGTGGACATATCCATGTTGATCGCATCTACTACACGACTCATGTTCTACCTTTCTGTGTCTCGTGTTCTGAGGCAATGTCTGTACATGCTAGGCTCGTCAAGTCAACCTAAGTGTTTCGCATGTGTAAATCTGGCTTATACCCATTGTATGCGAATGTTAGAATCTATCACACCCAATCGTCACGTGGTGCTTCGAAACAACGAACCTTCGCAACGGGGAACACATTTCTTGAAATTTTAGTGAGGGATCATCTTATTTATGCTACCGTCGTTCTAAGCAAATAAGATGCAAACATGATAACCATCACATGCAAATCATAAAGTGAAATGATATGGACAATATCATCTTGCGCCTTTGATCTCCATCTTCGAAGCGCGGCATGATCACCTTCGTCACCGGCATGACACCATGATCTCCATCATCGTGTCTTCATAAAGTTATCTCGCCAACTATTACTTCTACTACTATGGCTAACAGTTAGCAATAAAATAAAGTAATTACATGGCGTTTATATTGAATCGCAGGTCATACAATAAATTAAGACAAGTCATATGGCTCCTGCCGGTTGTCATACTCATCGACATGCAAGTCGTGATTCCTATTACAAGAACATGATCAATCTCATACATCACATATATAATTCATCAAATCCTTTTGGCCATATCACATCACATCATTAGTAGAAAAAGGGTCATCTATCCCGGTTGGTAAGGGCCTTTTGTCCCGGTTTTTGAACCGGGACTAAAGGGTCGTTACTAATGCCCTAGCCCTTTAGTCCCGGTTCTTACACGAACTGGGATAGATGGGCCTCCACGTGGCCGGTGCGGTGAGCCCAGGCAGGAGGGCCTTTGGTCCCGGTTGGTGGCACTAACCGGGACCAATTGGCATCCACGCGTCAGCATTTCAGGGGCTGGGGTTTTTGTTTTTTTTGAAAGGGGGGGGGGTTGGGGGTTTTGGGGGGTTAATTTAGGTGTTTCATATATTGTGTTAGCTAGCTAATTAATAGAGAGAAGTGTCCTCTCTTATCTCCGTGCTTGGTCGACGCTACGTACTATATACGTATAGAGAGGACTAGACACCCTAGCTAGTAAGCAAATGAAGGAAACAGAAGATCGTCATGAACATATGCATACAGAGAGAAGTGATATCGACCACCTCTCCTTCTCCGAGAGATTGGTCGAACAACAAGTTCTCGTATATCTATCCGACACTACCGGCTACATATATATAATAATTATCTCTTACAATATAATCTCCTAATTAAATTGTAAGAACACAGGGTCCACATAGTATTCTCCGTTTTCAGCGATCACGTGGTCAAGGAAGAATGCCGCCAATTCCTCTTGAATTGCTTGCATACGATCTGGTGCTAGGAGTTCATCCCGCATCCGAAAGATCTAATTTGAAGAAGGGGGTCAATACATATATATATGAATAAATGAAACTCAACACAAATGATGGTAATAAAATAAAATTCTGAATATTATTGCTTACGCACTTCATATTGTTCATCAGAGTAGCCCCGCTCACAGGTCGTGTGGCGGATGGACTCGCAAACGTAGTATCCACAGAAATCACCCTTGTTCCTGCCACAACCACTTTACAAGAAATAGAGGTCAATCAAACTGATAAGCAAGCATGCTAAATGGTATTGATGAAACTAGAGCTTGAATCACTAGGAGATGCGCGGAACATGCTACTATAGTACATACTTTCGGGTGTCTATATTGCAACTTCTTCGGCAGTCCCGGAGCTTTTTTGGTGAATTTTCTCCAAACCCTGCCAGACAAAGAAAACAATTACTTGATATCAGGAAATGAACAAAGTTGCTGATATGGTGGATAATGATCGATTTAACTTACTTCTCGAGCATTTGAGTCATGTCCGCATAGTCCTGGGGATCTTTTCGTCTTGAGTCTAAGACGGTTACTACTCCCTGCTCAAGCTTAATCTCTAGGAGAATATAGTGGAAGCTGCGCACGCCTCGCTAGCTGAGAGAGAGCCGCACCTGTTTATAAGGTGCGGTGCGCCTGAGCTGTCGAGCTCCTCTCTAAAGCAGGCTTACAGGCCTAACCTCTCTGTACATGCCTGTGGGCCTATCGGGCCTTCTGCGGGCCTGAATCCTGGCCCATGGATGGGTTTCTAGTCGTATTCAGGCCGTGGTGGCCCAGTAGGTGGCATAATTTTTATTTTTTGCCTGTTTTTTGTTTTCTTTTTTGCTTTATTTATTTTGTTTTGTTTCTACTTACAACAAAAAACTTATTTATTTTATTTTATTTTGTTTCTAATTACTTATTTATTTTACTTTATGATAATTCTTTTGGCTATTATAGTTTCTAACAAAAAAAGTTATTTATGAAAATTCTCTTTGATTTCAATGATTTTGAACAGAAAATACTTCGATAATTTTAGTTGCATCAATTTTATATAATTTTAGTTTCAATAATACTAGAGGTTGCTTATAATGTTTTGAAAAGAAAATACTTTGATAATTTTAGTTTCATAAATTTTATTTATGTTATTAAAGTTTATTTTATTTTGTTTCTACTTATATGTTTTATTAAAGTTTTTATTATTTTGTTTCTAATTACTTATTTATTTTATTTGTTATTTGTCATGCACAATTTTTCATGCATTTGCTGATTATTTTGAGCTATAAGACCCTAAAATTGAAAAGCATTTCAAATGAACTCTGAAAAGGTTGAAAGTTGGCATGGCATCATCATTTCATCCACATAGCATGTGCAAGAAATTTGAGAGGGTTACGGCAAAAACTGGATGCACTTCGTGTACAAAGCGGACAATCTCTTTCGAAGTATCAGGATTTCATACGGAAACTCGTCTGTTACAAAGGGATTTCATTTTTTTAAACTTATTTGAACTCCTAACTTTTTGTGTGTTCAAAATGCACCATTCAAAGCCACATCATCAATTTTCAACCCTTTCTGACTTCATTTTTTATTTCATGCATTTATTGATTATTTTGAGCTATAAGACCCTGAAATTGAAAAGCATTTCAAATGAACTCTGAAAAGGTTGAAAGTTGGCATGGTATCATTATTTCATCCACATAGCCTATGCAAGAAAGTTGAGAGGGTTACGGCAAAAACTGGATGCACTTCATGTACAAAACGGACAATGGTATCATACTCGTCTGTTACAAAGTTGGCATGGTATCATCATAATAGTTGTGGGAGAAAGTCTTCACTTTTTCGTCGCTTGTGTCATTTGCTTATTGTGCCGTAACCATGGATAATCTTTATCGTTTATCAGGATGCTTGGGTCAGCCTTGACTTTGAAGGGAGGAATTTCATGAAACTTTTCATAATCTTCAGACATGTCTGTCTTGCCCTCCACTCCCACAATGTCCCTTTTTCCTGAAAGAACTATGTGGCGCTTTGGCTCATCGTATGATGTATTCGCTTCCTTATCTTTTCTTTTTCTCGGTTTGGTAGACATGTCCTTCACATAGAAAACCTGCGCCACATCATTGGCTAGGACAAATGGTTCGTCTGTGTACCCAAGATTGTTCAGATCCACTGTTGTCATTCCGTACTGTGGGTCTACCTGTACCCCGCCTCCTGACAGATTGACCCATTTGCACTGAAACAAAGGGACCTTAAAATCATGTCCATAGTCAAGTTCCCATATGTCCACTATGTAACCATAATTTGTGTCCTTTCCCCTCTCGGTTGCTGCATTAAAGCGGACACCGCTATTTTGGTTGGTGCTCTTTTGATCTTGGGCGATCGTGTAAAATGTATTCCCATTTATCTCGTATCCTTTGTAAGTCAATATAGTCGAAGATGGTCCCCTAGACAACGAGTTCAACTCATCACAAACAGTGGTGTCACCTCTGAGACGTGTTTCCAACAAACTGCTGAAAGTCCTGATGTGGTCACATGTAATCCAGTCGTCACACTGCTCCGGGTGTTTGGACCGCAAACTGTTCTTGTGTTCATCGACATACGGGGTCACCAAGGTAGTGTTCTATAGAACTGTGTAGTGTGCTTGAGACCAAGAATGCCCGTCCCTGCATATTATTGAGTCTGCTCCTAGCATGCCTTTTCCAGTCAGTCTCCCCTCATACCGCGATTTAGGGAGACCTATCTTCTTAAGGCCAGGAATGAAGTCAACACAAAACCCAATGACATCCTTTGTTTGATGGCCCATGGAGATGCTTCCTTCTGGCCTAGCGCGGTTACGGACATATTTCTTTAGGACTCCCATGAACCTCTCAAATGGGAACATATTGTGTAGAAATACAGGGACCAGAATGACAATCTCGTCGACTAGATGAACTAGGACGTCCGTCATGATATTGAAGAAGGATGGTGGGAACACCAGCTCGAAACTGACAAGACATTGCGCCATATCACTCCTTAGCCTTGGTATGATTTTTGGATCGATCACCTTCTGAGAGATTGCATTGAGGAATGCACATAGCTTCACAATGGCTAATCGGACGTTTTCCGGTAGAAGCCCCCTCAATGCAACCGGAAGCAGTTGCGTCATAATCACGTGGCAGTCATGAGACTTTAGGTTCTGGAACTTTTTCTCTGGCATATTTATTATTCCCTTTATATTCGACGAGAAGCCAGTCGGGACCTTCATACTGAGAAGGCATTCAAAGAAGATTTCTTTCTCTTCTTTCGTAAGAGCGTAGCTGGCAGGACCTTCATACTGCTTCGGAGGCATGCCGTCTTTTTCGTGCAAACGTTGCAGGTCCTCCCGTGCCTCAGGTGTATCTTTTGTCTTCCCATACACGCCCAAGAAGCCTAGCAGGTTCACGCAAAGGTTCTTCGTCACGTGCATCACGTCGATTGAAGAGCGGACCTCTAGGTCTTTCCAGTAGGGTAGGTCCCAAAAGATAGATTTCTTCTTCCACATGGGTGCGTGTCCCTCAGCGTCATTCGGAACAGCTAGTCCGCCGGGACCCTTTCCAAAGATTACGTGTAAATCATTGACCATAGCAAGTACGTGATCACCGGTACGCATGGCGGACTTCTTCCGGTGATCTGCCTCGCCTTTGAAATGCTTGCCTTTCTTTTGACATTGATGGTTGGTCGGAAGAAATCGACGATGGCCCAGGTACACATTCTTCCTGCATTTGTCCAGGTATATACTTTCAGTGTAATCTAAACAGTGCGTGCATGCGTGGTATCCCTTGTTTGTCTGTCCTGAAAGGTTACTGAGAGCGGGCCAATCGTTGATGGTTACAAACAGCAACGCGTGCAGGTTAAATTCCTCCTGTTTATGCTCATCCCACGTACGTACACCGTTTCCATTCCACAGTTGTAAAAGTTCTTCAACTAATGGCCTTAGGTACACATCAATGTCGTTGCCGGGTTGCTTAGTGCCTTGGATGAGAACTGGCATCATAATGAACTTCCGCTTCATGCACATCCAAGGAGGAAGGTTATACATACATAGAGTCATGGGCCAGGTGCTGTGATTGCTGCTCTGCTCCCCGAAAGGATTAATGCCATCCGCGCTTAAACCAAACCATACGTTCCTTGGGTCAGCTGAAAACTCAGCCCAGTACTTTCTCTCGATTTTTCTCCACTGTGACCCATCAGCGGGTGCTCTCAACTTCCCGTCTTTCTTATGGTCCTCACTGTGCCATCGCATCAACTTGGCATGCTCTTCGTTTCTGAACAGACGTTTCAACTGTGGTATTATAGGAGCATGCCACATCACCTTCGCAGGAACCCTCTTCCTGGGGGCTCGCCATCAACATCACCAGGGTCATCTCGTCTGATCTTATACCGCAATGCACCGCATACCGGGCATGCATTCAGATCCTTGTATGCACCGCGGTAGAGGATGCAGTCATTAGGGCATGCATGTATCTTCTGCACCTCCAATCCTAGAGGGCATACGACCTTCTTTGCTGCGTATGTACTGTCGGGCAATTCTTTATCCTTGGAAGCTTCTTCTTCAATATTTTCAATAGCTTCTCAAATCCTTTGTCAGGCACAACATTCTCTGCCTTCCACTGCAGCAATTCCAGTACAGTACCGAGCTTTGCATTGCCATCTTCTCAATTGGGGTACAACCCATTTTGTGATCCTCTAACATGCGATCGAACTTCAGCTTCTCCTTTTGACTTTCGCATTGCGTCCTTGCCTCGACAATGACCCGGCGGAGATCATCATCATCGGGCACTGGTTCCTCTTGATCTTCAGCAGCTTCCCCCGTTGCAGCATCATTGGGCACATCGTCTGGTTCCTCTTGATCTTCAGCAGCTTCCCCCGTTGCAGCATCACCGTATTCAGGGGGCACATAGTTGTCATCGTCCTCTTCTTCTTCGCCGTCTTCCATCATAACCCCTATTTCTCCGTGCTTCGTCCAAACATTATAGTGTGGCATGAAACCCTTATAAAGCAGGTGGGTGTGAAGGATTTTCTTGTCAGAGTAAGACCTCGTATTCCCACAATTAGGGCATGGACAACACATAAAACCATTCTGCTTGTTTGCCTCAGCCACTTCGAGAAAATTATGCACGCCCTTAATGTACTCGGAGGTGTGTCTGTCACCGTACATCCATTGTCGGTTCATCTGCGTGCATTATATATAATTATGTGTGTCAAAAGTAAGAAAATTAGACAAGTATCTATCGAAAGTAAGAATTTTTTTCTTTCAGAAAGAAGATAAGAACAAGAGGCTCAGCACGGTGGTGCCGGCGACGAGATCGGCACGGGCGATCGACGGCGGTGAAGACGGGAATGGGACGTGACGGGCCGCTAAACCTAGACAAATCTCGAGGAAAATGGAGCTTTGAGGTCGAGCTTCGAGAGGAGAAAGCTTAACTAGTGTGGCTCGGGCATTTCATCGAACACCTCATGTGCATAGGAGGTGAGCTAGAGCACCACAAAGCCCTCCCCTCGCCGGCCAGAGAAAAACAGAGCACTGGAGTGCTCTGCTCGCGGGCGAGGGGTATATATAGGCACCTCATTGGTCCCGGTTCGTGGCATGAACCGGGACTAAAGGGTAGCCTGTGGTCCCGGTTCAAGCCACCAACCGGGACCAATGGTGGTGGGCCAGGAGTGAGGCCCATTGGTCCCGGTTCGTCCCACCAATCGGGACCAAAGGGGCCAGACGAACCGGGACCAATGCCCCACGAGGCCCGGCAGGCCCCTGGCCTCACGAACCGGGACCAGTGCCCCCATTGGTCCCGGTTCTGGACTAAACCGGGACTAATAGGCTGACCCGGCCTGAACCAAAGCCCTCTTTTCTACTAGTGCATAGCATACAGTGCAAAAACAAGTTAGACGTCCTATAATTGTTGTTGCATGTTTTACGTGGCTGCTATGGGTTTCTAGCAAGAACGTTTCTTACCTATGCAAAAGCCATAATGGTGATATGCCAATTTCTATTTACCCTTCATAAGGACCCTCTTCATCGAATCCGATCCGACTAAAGTGGGAGAAATAGACACCCGCTAGCCACCTTATGCAACAAGTGCATTTCAGTTGGTGAAACATGTCTCACGTAAGCGTACGTGTAAGGTCGGTCCGGGCCGCTTCATCCCACAATGCTGCCGAATCAAGATAGGACTAGTAACGACAAGCAAATTGACCAAACCATCGCCCACAACTACTTGTGTTCTACTCGTGCTTAGAATCTACGCATAAACCTGGCTCTGATACCACCGTTGGGGAACGTGGTAATAATTAAAAAAAATCCTACGTGTCACCAAGATCAATCTAGGAGATGCTAGCAACGAGAGAGAGGGAGTGCATCTTCATACCCTTGAAGATCGCTAAGCGGAAGCGTTACAAGAACGCGGTTGATGGAGTCGAACTCGCGGCGATTCAAATCGCGGAAAATCCGATCTAGCGCCGAACGGACGGCGCCTCCGCATTCAACACACGTACAGCCCGGGGACGTCTCCTCCTTCTTGATCCAGCAAGGCAAGAGGTGAAGTTGAGGGAGAACTCCGGCAGCACGACGGCGTGGTGGTGGAGCTCGTGGTTCTCCGACAGAGCTTCGCTAAGCACTACGGAGGAGGAGGTGTAGGAGGGAGCAGGGTTGCGCCAGGGAAAAGGGTGCAGCTCCCATGCGCCTCCCCACTATATATAGGGGTGGAGGGGGCTGGTTTCTTGCCCTCCAAGTCCATTGGGGCGTTTGCAAAGGTGGGAGGAAAGAAATCCCATCCATTCCCTTCCCCACCGATTGTTATCCCCCTTTTTAGGGATCTTGATCTTATCCCTTCGGGATATGATCTTGTTCCTTCTAAGGGGGGATCTTGGTGCACCTTGACCAGGGGTGTGGGGCCTTGCTCCAACTACCCACGTTCATGTGGGTCCCCCCATGCAGGTGGGCCCCACTCCGGAACCTTCTAGAACCTTCCCGGTACAATACCGAAAAATCCTGACGGTGGCCAAAATAGGACTTCCCATGTATAAATCTTTACCTCCGGAGCATTCTGGAACTCCTCGTGACATCCGGGATCTCATCCGAGACTCCGAACAACTTTCGGTAACCACATACAATTTCCATTACAACTCTAGCGTCACCGAACCTTAAGTGTGTAGACCCTACGGGTTCGGGAACCATGCAGACATGACCGAGATGCCTCTCCGGCCAATAACCAATAGTGGGATCTGGATACCCATATTGGCTCCCACATGTTCCGCGATGATCATATCGGATGAACCACGATGTCGGGGATTCAATCAATCCCGTATACAATTCCCTTTGTCCATCGGTATGTTACTTGCCCGAGATTCGATCGTCGGTATCCCTATACCTTGTTCAATCTCGTTACCGGCAAGTCTCTTTACTCGTTCCGTAACACATGATCCCATGGCTAACTCCTTAGTAATATTGAGCTTATTATGATGATGCATTACCGAATGGGCCCAGAGATACCTCTCGGTCATACGGAGTGACAAATCCCAGTATCGATTCGTGCCAACCCAACAGACACTTTTGGAGATACCTGTAGTGCACCTTTATAGCCACCCAGTTACGTTGTGGCGTTTGATACACCCAAAGCATTCCTACGGTATCCGGGAGTTGCACAATCTCATGATCTAAGGAAATGATACTTGACACTAGAAAAGCTCTAGCAAATGAACTACGCGATCTTGTGCTATGCTTAGGATTGGGTCTTGTCCATCACATCATTCTCCTAATGATGTGATCCCGTTATCAAGGACATCCTATTTCCATGGTCAGGAAACCACAACCATCTATTGATCAACGAGCTAGTCAACTAGAGGCTCACTAGGGACATGTTGTGGTCTATGCATTCCGTAATACAATTATAGCATGAACAATAGACAATTATCATGAACAAGGAAATATAATAATAACTATTTTATTATTGCCTCTAGGGCATATTTCCAACACTCAGGGGTGACAACACTGTTTCTGATGAGCTGTACTCGTTGGCCAGGGGACCTTCTTCGATTGTATTGACTTACAAAGGGTACGACATAAATGGGAATACATTTTACACGATCGCCCAAGATCAAAAGAGCACCAACCAAAACAGCGGTGTCCGCTTTGATGCAGCAACCAAGAGGGGAAAGGACACAAATTATGGTTACATAGTGGACATATGGGAACTTGACTATGGACATGATTTTAAGGTCCCTTTGTTTCAGTGCAAATGGGTCAATCTGTCAGGAGGCGGGGTACAGGTAGACCCACAGTACGGAATGACAACAGTGGATCTGAACAATCTTGGGTACACAGACGAACCATTCGTCCTAGCCAATGATGTGGCGCAGGTTTTCTATGTGAAGGAAATGTCTACCAAACCGAGAAAAAGAAAAGATAAGGAAGCGAATACATCATACGATGAGCCAAAGCGCCACGTAGTTCTTTCAGGAAAAAGAGACATCGTGGGATTGGAGGGCAAGACAGACATGTCTGAAGATTATCAAAAGTTTCATGAAATTCCTCCCTTCAAAGTCAACGCTGACCCAAGCACCATGTTAAATGATGAAGATTATCCATGGTTACGGCGCAATAAGCAAAGGACACAAGCGAAGAAAAAGTGAAAACTTTCTCTCCACAACTATTATGATGATGCCTTTGATCTAGAATATCACTGCAGTTACCTGTGAAGAAATGAAATGCCTTTTGTAACAGATGAGTTTCCGTATGAAACCCTGATACTTCGAAAGAGATTGTCCGTTTTGTACACGAAGTGCATCCAGTTTTTGCCGTAACCCTCTCAACTTTGTAGCACATGCTATGTGGGTGAAATGATGATACCATGCCAACTTTCAACCTTTTCAGAGTTCATTTGTAGTGCTTTTCAATTTCAGGGTCATTTAGCTTAAAAAAACAGTAAATGCATGAAAATACCAGATGAAGTCAAAAAGGATTGAAAATTGATGATGTGGCTTCGACTGGTTCATTTTGAACACAAAAAAAGTGTGGAGTTCAAATAAGTTCAAAAAACTGAAATACCTTTGTAACTGATGAGTTTTCGTCCGAAACCATGATACTTCGAAAGAGATTGTCCGTTTTGTACACGAAGTGCATCCAATTTTTGCCGTAACTCTCTCAACTTTTTATAACATGCTATGTGGGTGAAATGATGTTATCATGCCAACTTTCAACCTTTTCAGAGTTCATTTGTAGTGCTTTTCAATTTCATAGTCTTTTAGCTTAAAAAATCAGCAAATGCATGAAAAATACCAAATGAAGTCATAAAGGGTTGAAGATTGAGGATGTGTCTTTGAATGGTGCATTTTGAACATAAAAAATGTTTGGAGTTCAAATAATTTCAAAAAAATGAAATCCCTTTGTAACAGATGAGTTTTCGTCCAAAACCCTGATACTTTGAAAGAGATTGTCCATTTTGTACACGAAGTGCATCCAGTTTTTGCCGTAACCCTCTAAACTTTTTAGCACATGCTATGTGGGTGAAATGATGATACCATGTCAACTTTCAACCTTTTCAGAGTTCATTTGTAGTGCTTTTAAATTTCAGGGTCATTTAGCTCAAAGAATGAACTAATAGCAAAAACAATGAACTAATAGCAAAAAGAATGAACTAAAAACAATCAATTAAAATATTATATTATGATCAACTAAAACAAAACTATGATATTCTTCAATAGCAAAAAGAATCAACTAGCAAAAGGATTCAACTAAAAAGCTTTTATAAACCCCTAATATTTTTGAAACTAAAATTATCAAATTATTTTCTGTTCAAAACATTAAAAGAAAAAAGAAATTGCATAAAGAAATTTTTTGTTAGAAACTTTAATAGCAAATTAAAATAACAAACTAGTGATTCACACAATTTTCAAAACATTCAAATTTAAACTATTCAAATTTGAAAACTAATGGCACTAACAGAAAGTTTATAATTTTGTGACCTAACAGCAAAAAGAATCACTGAAAAACAGTAAGTAGAAACAAAAGAAAATAAATAAAGCAAAAAACAAAACCAAGAAAACTCGAAAAAAAAATGCCACCTACTGGGCCACCACGGCCTGAATACGACTAGAAACCCAACCATGGGCCCGTAAGCCTGCATTTGAGAGGAGCTCGAGAGGGCAGCGGCAGTGGGGCTTATAAACTTCTCCGAGCCCCTCTCAACTAGTGAGGTGGGACTAAACTTTTGGCCGCGGGCAGCATAAGGCATTTGGTCCTGGTTGGTGGCACCAACTGGGACGAAAGGGGTGCATTGGTACCGGTTCGTGGTACCAACCGGGACCAATGCCCCCCTTTAGTCCCCGTTGGTGCCACCAACCGGGACCAAAGGTCCCTGTTTCCCGCCCTTTGGGCTACAGAAAACTGACCTTTGGTCCCAGTTGTTGGCACCAACCGGGACTAAAGGGGGGCATTGGTCCCGGTTGGTGCCACGAACCGGGACCAAAGGCTTTCCTATATAACCAACACTTAGGAATTTTTTCACTTCCATCTCGCAGTTGCCACGACCACGTCGACGACATCGACGCCGCCAGGCTGCCCCGACGCCGTCCGCCGCCCCCGCCCCATCGCCGTCGCTGTCGCCATCATCGTCCCCGAGCCCGCGCCCCTGCCATCACCAACATCATCGTCTTCAACCTCGGGTGCCGGCAATCCCCATCGCCGATTCGCCGCCATTCGTGCTTGCTCCGGCCCTTCCACGAGCCGGCTGACCATCTCAACGCAATCACCGTGAGCCCCTGTCTTTCCCCTCGCTCCCATGCTCGATTGCTCGCCGTAGCCACTGATTCACCGGAGACCGAAACGCGTCGCCGCCGAGCTCATCATCGACGTAGCTCCGGTTACTTCTCGCCCAGCCGCCTGCTCCCCTGGATCCGCACATGCGCGGGCTACCTCCAGGTGGACTCTGCGCGCGCAACCTCCATTCTTTTGGTCGCCGCCGGCCGAGCTCCGACGAGAGCCGACGTGGCGAGGCCATTAGGGACTGACAGCGGGCCCCACAGCAAGGTCACAGCCACTAATAGCGGGCCCCACAGCAAGGTCAAACCCTAGTCAGCGTCAGGTTTGACCGGGATTAGCTCCGGATCACTGACTAGTGGATCCCACTGGTCAGGTTTTACCTGGGTCAACCCTGAGATTTTAGATAAATCATAAATGATTTATAAATTTTAGAAAATATTGGAATCTTTGAAAAATCATAGAAAATAATCTATAACTCCAAATGAAATAAATTATATATGAACAATTATCAGAAAAATCCAAAGAATATGTTTATGGCATTTTAATGCATGAAAAAGAAACTTAAACTTGCTGTGTAGATCAAAACAACAAAGTGCACTTTATAAATTCATTTGTTGAGTTTGAATGTGAACCCTTGGTTCAAAGCAACTTAACCTTGTTGTTTAGATCAAAACAACAAAGTGCACTTTATATGTTTTTTTGTTCATAGCATTTTTTTGTTCAGATATGTATTTTTTCATATATGTGGCTATATGTATTTTTTTGTTCATAGCAATTTTTTCCATTTATGTATGTGGCTATGTATGTATGGATGGATAGCATTTTTTCCATGTATGTATGTGGCTATGTATGTATGGATGGATAGCATTTTTTTCCATGTATGCATGTATGTATGTATGTATGTATGTATGTATGTCGTTGTCGATCTACCCCCTCCCCGATAACTTCGACATCAGGGGGGATGTCAGACATGCATCAGGAGGGAGAGAAAGATGTTAATAGAAAGTTTTCTTTCGAATGTTACTAAGTTTGAATTTTGACATATGCAACAATATTTGATCATATGTCAAAGTTTGACTTTTGACATAGATTTATCAAGAATGCCCCCATTTTATGGATGTGCACAAGTTGATCCAATTTTTTCTGATCTCATCTATATATATATATATATATATATATATATATATATATATATATATTCTTCTATATGTCATGTTGTCTGTCAAAGTATTGAAGAAATCCATGGCTTCATCATTAACCGGAAGTAACAGGCGTATGATGCTACGAAGCTCTTCAAAGTTGTTTTGGAACGGAGTTCAGGATAAAATAATTTGCTTTCTGGTACGAATTTCAGCAAAGGCCTTCCAAATAGCAATATTCGGAAGGCTCTTACTGAACTTCGTACCAAAAAGCTAATTATCCTATCCGGCACTCCGTTCCAAAATAATTTTGGAGAGCTTCGTACCATTATGTGCATGTTACTTCCGGCTAATGATGAAGCCATGGTTTTCTTGAATCCTTTGACAATAGACAACGTGACATATAGAAGGGTAGATGAGATCGGGAAAAATATGGACCATTTTCTGCACATCCAGAATGGCGCCATTTTGTTAAATCCCTTGTTTGACATTCATGAGAGAGGCGGTCCGGACATTGGACATTCATGAGATAGGCGGTCCGGTCCGATCAAGACGCGGACGATGGCCAACCGATTGAACCCAGGAGGACCAAGGATGCATTTTCTGCTCAGTGCGGAGCTATTGTTAGGGACAGCATCCCGATCAGCATCCAGCTATGGAATAAGCCTAAGAACGAAGACTCTCAAGTTTCTTATGTCACCGATAGACGGAAATATGATCTTTGGACCTCGCTGAAGGCAAATTTCACCCTACCGATAGAGGAGGATCCGAATAAGCCAGTTATAGAGCCACTAGTCAAGGCGTGCGCTCTTAAGAAGATGGCAGGTCTATTTAGGAGGTGGAAGAATGAGTTTAAATCAACGTTCGTCGACAAAGGGAAGACTCCAGAATTCACCGGCCGATTTGAGAAGATAAGAGATCACTGGCCCGCATTTGTGGCCTACAAGACATCGGACAAGAGTAAAAAAATGTCAGTGATTAACAGGATAAATGCTGCAAAGAAGCTGTATCAGCATCGCACAGGGTCAGGCGGCTACCTCAAAGCCCAGCCGTTGAACTGGCCTGACCGTTCAAGGACTTGGTTCTTCGGGGTTGGGGGAACTTTGGACCCTGAAACAGGGAAGTGCCATGGGACGGACGAGCAACTTGGGGTCGAACCAGAGACATTGAACTGGCCAGACTGTTCAAGGACTTGGTTCTTCGGGGTTGGGGGAACTTTGGACCCTGAAATAGGGAAGTGTCGTTGGACAGACGAGCAACTTGCAATACCCGTCAAGAAGCTTCAGAAGTATATCGCCGCAGCGCAGGAAGGGACGTTCATTCCCGACAGAGCGAATGACGAGCTGACTAAGGCCCTCGGGAATCCTGAGCACCCTGGACGAACACGAGGCACGCCAGGCTCTGTTGCGTGGAAGGTTGGGTTTCCCGGCGCAGGCGGTTACAAAACCCGGGAGAGGAAGAGGAAAAAGGAGCTGAGCTCAATGCAGAAGCTCAATGCAAGAGTACTAAAGCTAGAGGAACAAGTTGAGAGCCAGCGAGCTGCCGACCAAACATCTCAGTGGCACGAAGCTACCACAGAAGCTACCACGCCATCTCAGCGGAGAAGCAGCGTCGCTTCCACAGAGCTTGTTCAGTAGCCTGACTTCACGGCTCCTAGCTACCCTGTGGATGCTATCACGGAGGCTCAACATTGCCAGCTTATGACGAAATGCCAGAACCTCACCTTGAAGGCGGCTGTTGATACGTCTCCAACGTATATATAATTTTTAATTGTTCCATGCTATTATATTATCTGTTTTGGATGTTTAATGGGCTTTAATATGCTCTTTTATATTATTTTGGGACTAACCTATTAACCGGAGGCCCAGTGCCAGTTTCTGTTTTTATGCCTATTTTAGTGTTTTACAGAAAAGGAATACCCAACGGAGTCGAAACGGAATGAAACCTTCGCGATGATCTTTCTTGGACCGAAAGCAATCCAGAAGACTTGGAGTCGAAGTCTGGAACTCCACGAGGAGGCCACGAGGCAGGAGGGCGCGCCCAGGGGGGTAGACGCGCCCCCACCCTCGTGGGCCCCTCGTAGCTTCACCGACGTACTTCTTTCTTCTATATATACTCTTATACCCTAGAAACATCAGGGAGAGCCACGAAACCACTTTTCCACCGCTGCAACCTTCTGTACCCGTGAGATCCCATCTTGGAGCCTTTTCCGGCGATCTGTCGGAGGGGGAATCAATCACGGAGGGCTTCTACATCAACACCATTGCCTCTTCGATGAAGCGTGAGTAGTTTACCACAGACCTTCTGGTCCATAGTTATTAGCTAGATGACTTCTTCTCTCTCTTTGATTCTCAATATAAAGTTCTCCTCGATGTTCTTGGAGATCTATTTGATGTAATACTCTTTTGAGGTGTGTTTGCCAAGATCCGATGAATTGTGGATTTATGCACAAGATTATCTATGAATATTATTTGGTTCTTCTCTGAATTCTTATATGCATGATTTGATATCTTTGCAAGTCTCTTCGAATTATCGGTTTAGTTTGACCTACTAGATTGATCTTTCTTGCAATGGGAGAAGTGCTTAGCTTTGGGTTCAATCTTGCGGTGTCCTTTCCCAGTGACAGTAGGGGCAGCAAGGCACGTATTGTATTGTTGCCATCGAGGATAAAAAGATGGGGTTTATATCATATTGCTTGAGTTTATCCCTCTAGATCATGTCTTCTTGTTTAATGCGTTACTCCGTTCTTATGAACTTAATACTCTAGATGCATGCTGGATAGCGGTTGATATGTGGAGTAATAGTAGTATATGAAGAATCGTTTCGGTCTACTGGACACGGACGTGATGCCTATATTCATGATCATTGCCTTAGATATCTTCATAACTATGCGCATTTCTATCAATTGCTCGGGAGTAATTTGTTCACCCATCGTAATACATGCTATCTCGAGAGAAGCCAGTAGGGAAACCTATGGCCCCCGGGTCTCTTTCCTATTATATTGCATCTCTTTTATTTACATCGCATCTCGTTTACTATTTTGCAATCTTTACTTTCCAATCTATACAACAAAAATACCAAAAATATTTACTTTACTATCTCTATTAGATCTCACTTTTGTGAGTGACCGTGAAGGGATTGAAAACCCCTTTATCGCGTTGGTTGCAAGGTTCTTGATTGTTTGTGCATGTACTAGGTGACTTGTGCATTGTCTCCTACTGGATTGATACCTTGGTTCTCAAAACTGAGGGAAATACTTACACTACTTTGCTGCATCACCGTTTCCTCTTCAAAGGAAAACCAACGCATGCTCAAGAGGTAGCAAGAAGGATTTATGGCGCCGTTGCTGGGGAGATCTACGCCAAGTCAAGACATACCATGTACCCATCATAAACTCTTCTCCCTTGCATTACATTATTCGCCATTCGCCTCTCGTTTTCCTCTCCCCCACTTCTAAAACAATTTTCGAAAACCTTTGCCTTTTCTTCGCCTTTCTTCCGTTCGATATTTTGTTTGTTTGTGTTACCATGTGCCTTATTTTTGCTTGGATCTTCGCTTGCTAAAAGTTTATGGATCCTCATCCACTTGCTAATCTTTTTAAGAGATCCAATTATGATGAACCAATCTCTAGAGATTTGAGTGCACTAGATTATCTTTATGAGGTTTTTGCTTGAAATTCGTGAATCTGAAAATTGTTGTGAAGAGCTTTATGAAGTGATTCATGATAGATCTTTGAATAAAAAGCACGATTGCAATGATTTTACTATAAATTCTGATGTCAATTGTGCTAATAATATGCAAAACCCTAAGCTTGGGGATGCTAATTTTGCTATGTCCACTACTTGTTGCAATGATCATGATTGGGGTGGTTCTTCTTATGATCTTGAAAATTTATTTAAGCCCCACGATGAATATGAGATTGATAATAATGTTTGAAATAATATTGAAAGTGGGTTTGGAAGAGTGTCAACTTTAGATCCCACATATTTGGAGAATGTTCAATCTTATGAATTTTTTGATAAAAGTGGGTTTGGAGAGGTCATGACTTTAGTTAATGTTAATCCCACTATTTTGGAAGAGTGTCAACTTTGCATGCATGTGGATCGTGTTGAGAATATGTTATGTGATATCTATATTGTTGAATTTGCTTATGATCCTACATGTAATTGCTATGAGAGAGGAAAATATGGTTGTAGAAATATTCATGTTAGTAAATTACCTCTCTTCATGTTGAGATTGCTATATTCTCTTTCTCCTTCCTTGCATATGCTAGTTTTTGCTTGCTATGATAATTTGTTTGCCTATAAGATGCCTATGCATAGGAAGTATGTTAAACTTAGATGTGTTTGTCTCATGTTTTATGATGCTCTCTTTGTGCTTCAATTCTTGTCTTTCATGTGAGCATCATCGAAATCTCAAAGCCTAGCTAGGGGCGTTAAATGATAGCGCTTGTTGGGAGGCAACCCAATTTTATTTTTGTTCTTTCCTGTTTTCTACTGTTTAGTAATAAATAATTCATCCAGCCTTTGTTTAGATGTGGTTTTATGTTTTAATTAGTGTTTGTGCCAAGTAGAACCTTTGGGAAGACTTGGGTGAAGTCTTTGCGATCTTGCTGTAAAAAAATAGAAACTTTTGCGCTCATGAGATTAGCTGTCATTTTTTTACTGGAGAGTGATTTTAGGTTGATTCTTTTTTAATATGATTAATAGACAAATTACTCACGTCCACAAATTTATTTCAGAAATTTTGGAGTTACACAAGTATTCCAAAGTTACAGATTGCTACAGACTGTTCTGTTTTTGACAGATTCTGTTTTTCGTGTGTTGCTTGTTTTGATGAATCTATGAGTAGTATCGGCGGGTAGGAACCATAGAGAAGTTGGAATATAGTAGGTTAAACACCAATATAAATAAATAATGAGTTCATTACAGTACCTTAAAGTGGTGGTTTATTTTCTTATACTAATGGAGCTCATGAGATTTTCTGTTGAAGTTTTGTGCTGTGAAGTTTTCAAGTTTTTGGGTAAAGATTTGATGGATTTTGAAATAAGGAGTGGCAAGAGCCTAAGCTTGGGGATGCCCAATGCACCCCAAGGTAAAATTCAAGTACAACCAAAATCCTAAGCTTGGGGATGCCCCGGAAGGCATCCCCTCTTTCGTCTTCATCTATCAGTAAGTTTACTTGAGGTTATATTTTTATTCACCACATGATATGTGTTTTGCTTGGAGCGTCTTGTATGATTTGAGTCTTTGCTTTTTAGTTTACCACAATCATCCTTGCTGTACACACCTTTTGGGAGAGACACGCATGAATCAGAATTTATTAGAATACTCTATCTGCTTCACTTATATGTTTTGAGCTAGATAATTTTGCTCTGGTGCTTCACTTATATCTTTTTAGAGCACGGTGGTGGTTTTATTTTATAGAAATTATTGATCTCTCATGCTTCACTTATATTATTTTGAGAGTCTTTTAGAACAGCATCATAATTTGCTTTGGCTATAAAACTAGTCCTAATATGATCGGCATCCAAGATGGGTATAATAAAACTTTCATATAAAGTGCATTGAATACTATGAGAAGTTTGATGCTTGATGATTGTTTTGAGATATGAGGATGGTGATATTAGAGTCATGCTAGGACAGTAATTATGAATTTGAGAAATACTTGTGTTGAGGTTTGCATGTCCCGTAGCATGCACATATGGTAACCGTTGTGTAACAAATTTGAGGCATGAGGTATTTCTTTGATTGTCTTCCTTATGTGTGGAGGTCGGGATCGCGTGATGGTTAACTCCTACCAACCCTTCCCCTAGGAGCATGCGTGTAGTACTTTGTTTTGATCAATTGTAGATTTTTGCAATAAGTATGTGGGTTCTTTATAACTAATGTTGAGTCCATGGATTATACGCACTCTCACCCTTCCACCGTTGCTAGCCTCTCTAGTACCGCGCAACTTCGCCGGTACCATAAACCCACCATTTACCTTCCTCAAAACAGCCACCATACCTACCTATTATGGCATTTCCATATCCATTCCGAGATATATTGCCATGCAACTTTCCACCGTTCCGTTTATTATGACACGCTCCATCATTGTCATATTGCCTTGCATGATCATGTAGTTGACATCGTATTTGTGGCAAAGCCACCATTCATAATATTTTCATACATGTCACTCTTGATTCATTGCACATCCCAGTACACCGCCGGAGGCATTCATATAGAGTCGTATTTTGTTCTAAGTATCGGGTTGTAATCCTTGAGTTGTAAATAAATAGAAGTGTGATGATCATCATTATTAGAGCATTGTCCCGTGTGAGGAAATTAAGAAAAGAGGCCAAAGAAGCCAAACAAAAAGAGAGAGAGAGAGAGAAAAAGAGAAGGGACAATGCTACTATCCTTTTTCCACACTTGTGCTTCAAAGTAGCACCATGATCTTTATGATAGAGAGTCTCTTATTTTGTCACTTTCATATACTAGTGGGAATTTTCGTTATAGAACTTGGCTTGTATATTCCAATGATGGGCTTCCTCAAAATGCCCTAGATCTTCGTGAGCAAGCAAGTTGGATGCACACCCACTTAATTTCTTTGGTTGAGCTTTCATACATTTATAGCTCTAGTGCATCCGTTGCATGGCAATCCCTACTCACTCACATTGATATCTATTGATGGGCATCTCCATAGCCTATTAATATGCCTAGTTGATGTGAGACCATCTTCCTCTATTTGTATTCTCCACAACCACCATTCCATTCCACCTATAGTGCTATGTCCATGGCTCACGCTCATGTATTACATGAAAGTTGAAAAAGTTTGAGAATACTTAAGTATGAAACAATTGCTTGGCTGAAACCGGGGTTGTGCATGATTTGAATATTTTGTGTGACAAAGATGGAGCATAGCCAAACTATATGATTTTGTAGGGATGAACTTTCTTTGGCAAGGTTATTTTGAGAAGACATGATTACTTTGTTACTATGCTTGAAGTATTATTATTTTTATGTCAACATTAAACTTTTGTCTTGAATCTTTCGAATCTGAACATTCATGCCACGATAAAGAAAATTACATTAATAATTATGTTAGGTAGCATTCCACATCAAAAATTCTGTTTTTATCATTTACCTACTCGAGGACGAGCAGGAATTAAGCTTGGGGATGCTTGATACGTCTCCAACGTATCTATAATTTTTAATTGTTCCATGCTATTATATTATCTATTTTGAATGTTTAATGGGCTTTAATATGCTCTTTTATATTTTGGGACTAATCTATTAACCGGAGGCCCAATGCCAGTTTCTGTTTTTTTGCCTATTTTAGAGTTTTGCAGAAAAGGAATACCAAACAGAGTCCAAACGGAATGAAACCTTTGCGATGATCTTTCTTGGACCGAAAGCAATCCAGGAGACTTGGAGTCGAGGTCTAGAACTCCACAAGGAGGCCACAAGGCAGGAGGGCGCGCCCAGGGGGGTAGGCGTGCCCCCCACCCTCGTGGGCCCCTCGTAGCTCCACAAAACCACTTTTCCACCGCCGCAACCTTCTGTACCCGTGAGATCCCATCTCGGGGCCTTTTCCGGCGATCTGCCGGAGGGGGAATCGATCACGGAGGGCTTCTACATCAACACCATTGCCTCTCTGATGAAGCGTGAGTAGTTTACCACAGACCTTCGGGTCCATAGTTATTAGCTAGATGGCTTCTTCTCTCTCTTTGATTCCCAATACAAAGTTCTCCTCGATGTTCTTGGAGATCTATTCGTTGTAATACTCTTTTGCGTTGTGTTTGTCTAGATCCGATGAATTGTGGATGTATGAACAAGATTATCTATGAATATTATTTGGTTCTTCTCTGAATTCTTATATGCATGATTTGATATCTTTGCAAGTCTCTTCAAATTATCGGTTTAGTTTGGCCTAGTAGATTGATCTTTCTTGCAATGGGAGAAGTGCTTAGCTTTGGGTTCAATCTTGTGGTGTCCTTTCCCAGGGACAGTAGGGGCAGCAAGGCACATATTGGATTGTTGCCATCGAGGATAAAAATATGGGGTTTATATCATATTGCTTGAGTTTATCCCTCTACATCATGTCATCTTGCTTAACGCATTACTCCGTTCTTATGAACTTAATACTCTAGATCCATGCGGGATAGCGGTCGATGTGTAGGGTAATAGTAGTAGATGCAGAATCGTTTTGTTCTACTTGACACGGATGTGATGCCTATATTCATGATCATTGACTTAGATATCTTCACAACTATGCGCTTTTCTATCAATTGCTCGGCAGTAATTTGTTCACCCATCGTAATACATGCTATCTTGAGAGAAGCCACTAGTGAAACCTATGGCCCTCGGATCTCTTTCCTATTATATTGCATCTCTTTTATTTACATCGCATCTCGTTTACTATTTTGCAATCTTTACTTTCCAATCTATAGAACAAAAATACCAAAAATATTTACTTACTATCTCTATTAGATCTCACTTTTGCGAGTGACCGTGAAGGGATTGACAACCCCTTTATCGCGTTGGTTGCAAGGTTCTTGATTGTTTGTGCAGGTACTAGGTGACTTGTGCGTTGTCTCCTACTGGATTGATACCTTGGTTCTCAAAACTGAGGGAAATACTTATGCTACTTTGCTGCATCACCCTTTCCTCTTCAAGGGAAAACCAACGCGTGCTCAAGAGGTAGCAGCTGTTGGCTTTGTTGCACCTCCTCAACCCGACGGAACTTTTCACAGCCGTCCGATTCCACATGGCTATGCTGTTGTGATGGTGGATGAAGTAATGGGGGGATTTGAGGAGCTCGAGCTTGACCACCCTACAGGTGAATGGGAGATTCAGCTGGGTCTTGCTCTGAAGACTCCATGTCTATGGTGGAAGGAGTACATCAAGCTTCCAAACTGGATGCCTCCGCCTCCTCCTCCGGCGAGTCAGGGCACTCCGCCTCCTCCTCCTGTTCCTTCTCCTCCGGCGAGTGATCAGGGCACTCCGCCTCCTTCTCTGGCTGCTCCGGCGCGTGAGGCCACTCAGCCTCCTCCTTCGCCTCCTCCGGCATATCCGAGCAGTCCGCCTCCTGCTCCGCCTCGTCAGCAACGGCAGAAGACAGACGCCGCTGCTTCGGCTCCTCCAGCGCGTCGGAGCACTCCGCCTCCTTCTCCACCTCGTAAGCAACGGAAGAGAGACGCCACCGCTCCAGCGGCTAGCAGTACAGCCAGAGGCGGGAGGCAATTCAGATACGGTCCATCTCTCAAGCCTCTAGAAAAGTTACCATACGAGAGGACTGAGAAGGAAAACGCGGAGCTCTGTGAAGCCCAAGTGAGGGAATTTTTTGCAAAGAAACCTCCACCTCCGAAGGAGATGATAGATCCGGTGAAAGCGAAGCGCCCTCTCGACGCCCTGAAGCGACCACCACTGCCTCCGTCGGATTCCAACTATTTTAGCTCTCTTGAAAGGACATATCAAGATGCGCGGCGGTCGGGAACTACTTCCAGTGATAGAAGGTTAGCAGAACGAAGAAGTGGGAAAAAATTCCCCAGCTCGGCGAACAGGCAAACCAATTGTGCCCCCCGCTCAAGGTGTCTAGCGATAACGTCGCTAATCTACCGGGGATGGTGCCCGGTACCAATCCTGGTGATTACCTAGGCGATGATGTAGAGTTTGAAACAATGGAGGTGGACGAATTCAGATACCAGTACGGGAAGCCTCTCGTCAAAGATGGAAGTCCTCCTCTAACAACGATGATGCGAAGATTCCATCAATGGTACATGAAAACCTGCAGCGAGTCTGGGAAGGATGTTTTGACCATGAGAATTAAAGAGGAGCACGACCTCGTTGGAACTGGTCTATTCTCTGTTGAATTTGACGAGTTATTCGAGCTATACAATCAAAAGGCCATCGACAAAACACTCGTGACTTGCTACTGTCTGTAAGAACTACTTCTGTAATTAAGTCTCTATATATAGCTCAGCTCTTTCATTGCATGTGCATATATAATTATCCTCACTATATTATGTAGACTGAAGATTGTCGAATGCAGAAAAGCACAAATCTATGACATTGGGTTCATTAACACTGGTGCGCGTCAGTCCTAAACAAACGGTTTAAAACCGCTTTTCGCGATGGCATCTGGAACCGTCTCCAAGTGATTGTGGGCGATAGGGGGGTCCTTCCCACACGACCCAGAAACCGTCGGGGATATGCCCTCCTGGCACACACGTTCGGCAAAATGAGGTCGTGTGCGACTGGCAAGCGCTCAAATACGGAAATACGTACAATACAGATAAAAATACAATTATACGGCGAAATTGTTTCCGGTCGCAAGTACATCCCACACAGTCAGTCTCCGCTAAACGTTTCCGTCATGCACATCCCACACAATCGCTCCAAGGAAAACGTTTCCGTTCACAGGTACATCACACACAATTTTTCCCGTTAAATCGTTTGTGATAGCGTTGCCATTGCACACGATATTAATAATTTTATCGTTTGCGTTATTGAATGCATCACACACGGTGCGTAGAAAGAAACTGTGTGGCAAAGGCTGTCCATCACACACACTTTTTATGTGATAAACATTTGCGCAAGGTGGCCTAACGCAAACAGTTTTCAAGAGAAAGTCGTGTGTGCAGTGGAGATTGATCGCACACGTAGTGGATCCTAGAAACGTTTCTGATCTGCACGTATATCGCGGACGTTTCGCTTTCGCAAACTGTGTGCAGTGTAATCCCTATTTAATCCATAATTAATCCAATTAATCCCTAATTGAAAAATCACATTTTATGAATTTGAAAGTAGGCAATCACTTATTTCATATCCAACCATGTTTATTACAAATATAGGTTCAACCATGAATCCATAATTCAATGCACAGGTACATATACTGAAGAACTACAGAAGCACCAAGTAAAGAATGATGAACCACAGTTGTACTAAAGACTGTAAAGAGAGAGGCAAAAGACATTCTGGTTGCTGGAGAAGGCGAAGCGGAATGCCCATATTGTGGCCTCCTCCATGCGTAAGGCGCGCACGACTCTAGGCCAACCCCTTGTAATAGCTGCCCGTCCATCCTTCATTGTCTTCATTAGGACTTCTCGATGCTCATTGTAGTCTAGATGAAATACTTTAACCTTCATTGCATGTCCACCAATCATGTACTTTGCGAGGTAATCTTGAGTGAACTGCTTCGGGCACCACTCGGAACGAAAAAGATTCAGACATTGTTGTCTAGCAACTCACTATGGGCAGTAAAAAGAGAAGGCTGCATAGTTTGTAATTACCATTGAGGGAGTCCTCGATTAGGGGGTCCTCGGACAGCCGGACTATATCCTTTGGCCGGACTGTTGGACTATGAAGATACAAGATTGAAGACTTCGTCCCGTGTCCGGATGGGACTCTCCTTGGCGTGGAAGGCAAGCTTGGCAATACGGATATGTAGATCTCCTCCCTTGTAACCGACTCTGTGTAACCCTAGCCCCCTCCAGTGTCTATATAAACCGGAGGGTTTAGTCCGTAGGACAACAACAATCATACCATAGGCCAGCTTCTAGGGTTTAGCCTCTACTATCTCGTGGTAGATCAACTCTTGTAATACTCATATCATCAAGATCAATCAAGCAGGAAGTAGGGTATTACCTCCATCGAGAGGGCCCGAACCTGGGTAAACATCGTGTCCCCTGCCTCCTGTTACCATCCACCTTAGACGCACAGTTCGGGACCCCCTACGCGAGATCCGCCGGTTTTGACACCGACATTGGTGCTTTCATTGAGGGTTCCACTGTGCCGTCACCATACGGCTAGATGGCTCCTTCGATCATCGACAACGATGCAATCCAGGGTGAGGTTTTCCTCCCCAGACAGATCTTCGTATTCGGCGGCTTCGTACAGCGGGCCAACTCGCATGGCCATCCAGAGCAGATCGAGAGCTACGCCCCTGGCCATCAGGTCAGGTTTGGAAATTTGAACTATACTGCCGACATCCGCGGAGACTTGATCTTCGGCAGATTCGAGCCCATGTCAGGTGCGCCGCACAATCACGACGAGCATGACTTAGCTCTGCCATCGGACAGTGTTCGGGAGATCGCACCTGCAACTACTCCGGCCCTCAATCCGGAACAAATTGTGCCATCTGAGGACGGGTGGATGGACCCCACCACGGAGGCCGCACACTCAGTGGCGATAGAGCCGAATACTGACTTCACCTCCTACGAGACCCGTGTTGCCGAACCGTTGGATTCGTCCCCGGCCATGGGCTCCGAGCCGCTTGCGTCCATGCCTACCGAATTCGATTGGGCACCGATCATGGAGTTTACCTCCGCGGATATCTTTCAGCAATCGCCCTTTGGCGACGTGCTAAACTCGTTGAGGTCTCTCTCCCTGTCAGGAGACCCTTGCCCGAACTATGTCCGGCTACAATGGGATGCGGACAACGAAGAAATTCGCTCCCCACCCACCACCCACTTAATAGCCACTGTCGACGATTTAACCGACATGCTCGATTTTGACTCCGAAGACATCGACGGTATAGACGACGATGCAGGAGAGGAACTGGAACCACCGCCCACAGGGCGCTGGGCAGCCACTTCATCACACGATATATATATGGTGGATACACCCAAAGAAAACAATGAAGAGGAACGGAAGGATGCAGCGAAGGATAGCTCCCTCGAGAAGCAACCAAAGCGACGGCGTAGGCGCCGCTCCAAATCCCGCCTCGGCAAGAACAGCGATAACAGCGCAAGAAAAAATAACACCCCGATCGACTCCAGAGGGAACGACGACCCAGCGACAGAGCAGGATGAACCAGCGGACGGCGAACATAGTACGGAGCTGCTGTCCGATCACGGCGACGCCGAGGATAAAGCTCATCAACCTCTCTTCGGAGAGGAAAACAGTCCGGACGACGATGCACACACCATCTCGGAAAGGCAATTGGAATAAGAGAACCTCCGTAGAAGGCTTATTACCACTGCGAGGAGTTTGAAGAAGCAGAAGCAAAGGCTTAAGGCCGCGCAAAATACGATCAACAGTAGATGGAACAAAGTGCTCGACACTAAAGAAAAGTATGGTGGTAGTCGCCACACAAAGAGCTATCCTAAGCGCAAGCTGTTGCCTGAATTCGATGATGAGGCCTTAGAGCCCACACAGCCGAAAAATAAAACGGCCAACCGTTGGATCGACCACCTTGTGGCCGCGATAGAGCGGCTAACGAGGCCGCACATAAGTCAGCACACGATCCACGCGAGGACTCGCACCAAAAGGCCGGCGCGACCAGATCCATCTACGGACCTAGGAAGCGCGCTCCAGTGCATAATCAAAACCGAACATTACAACCGTCAGAACGCCATGACACATCCAAATACAGGGGTGCCGCACACCCCTTATGTTTCACAGATGAGGTGCTGGATCACGAATTTCCAGAGGGATTCAAACCCGTGAACATAGAGGCGTACGACGGAACGACAGACCCTGGGGTCTGGAGTGAGGACTTCATCCTCCATATCCATATGGCTCGCGGAGACGATCTCCACGCCATCAAATACTTGCCCCTCAAGCTGAAAGGACCAGCTCGGCACTGGCTGAAGAGCCTCCCCGAAAATTCAATTGGAAGTTGGGAGGAGCTTGAGGATGCTTTTAGGGCTAACTTTCAAGGGACCTATGTCCGACCTCCAGATGCAGATGATTTAAGTCATATAATCCAACAACCCGGAGAGTCAGCCCGAAAGCTTTGGAACAGATTTCTCACTAAAAAGAATCAAATCGTCGACTGCCCGGACGCCGAAGCCTTAGCAGCTTTCAAACACAGCATCCGAGACGAATGGCTCGCCAGACACCTCGGCCAAGAAAAGCCAAGAACAATGGCACCCCTAACAAGCCTTATGACCCGCTTTTGCACGGGCGAAGACAGCTGGCTGGCCCGTAGTAGCACCAGCGACCCAGGCACATCTGAAGTCAGGGATGGTAATGGAAAACCACGATGCAATAAAAACAAGCGTCGAAATAACGAAGACATCCCAGACAACACGGCGGTAAACGCCGGATTTAGGGGCTCTCGACCCGGTCAGCGGAAAAAGCCTTCCAAAGGCAACAGAGATGGGCCGTCCAGCCTAAACAAGATTCTAGACAAATTATGTCAGATTCATGGCACCTCCGATATACCTGCAAATCACACCCACAGAGAATGCTAGGTCTTCAAGCAGGCCGGTAAGCTAAACGCCGAACACAAGGGAAGGGAGACACCAAGCGAAGACGAGGATGAGCTTCGTCAGCAAAACACTGGGGGACAGAAAAAGTTCCCACCAGAGGTCAAAACAGTAAACATGATTCACGTGACGAAGAGGAGAAACAAACATGCACTCCGAGACACACGCGCCGTAGAGCCCGTCACCCCTAAGTTCAACCCTTGGTCGGCCTGCCCGATCACTTTTGATCGCAGGGATCACCTCACAAGTATCCGGCACGGAGGACTGGCTGCCTTGGTGCTAGACCCAATAATCAACGGATACAATCTCACCCGAGTCCTCATGGACTGCGGCACTAGTCTTAATCTGATATATCAGGACACAGTCCGCAAAATGGGGATAGACCCAATGAGAATTAGCCAAAGCAATACTACCTTTAAAGGAGTAATACCAGGCCCGGAGGCCAGCTGCACGGGCTCTCTCGTACTAGAGGTTGTATTTGGTTCCACCGACAACTTCCGAAGTGAAAAGTTAACCTTCGACATCGCTCCATTCCGAAACGGCTATCAAGCACTACTCGGACGAACGGCCTTTGCTCGTTTTAATGCAGTACCGCATTATGCTTATCTTAAGCTTAAGATGCCCGGTCCATGTGGCATCATCACAGTTAGCGGAAATGTCGAGCGTTCCCTACGCGCGGAAGAACGTGTGACGGCTTTAGCAGCCGAACACTAACCGGCCTCTCCAACCAGAATAAATGATCGGTCGTCAAGACCGCGGACACGGCTAGACGAGTCCGGTGAATCACTAGCTGTAACAGCTTAGATACACCTGAGATTGGTTTGATGGATATACCCCCATAGGCGGTACCAAGGGCTTCCCGCATGTAAAAAGGACTACAGTCCGGCTCGACCTTACTTATCTTGAATTTTAATGGTTTATTGAGAATAACCAATTTTCCGCACGACAACTTTCACCTAAGTTCTTCTCTTTTACAGGTGATAATCGTGCTACACCCTTCCAGGATACGGCACAACGGAGACACAGGTGCAGACGTGCAGCAGGGCCCCGTTCAAAGGTTTCTTTTTAGATTAAGACCCTGTGTAAACCTTTTTATTGTCTCTTGTTGCTTCACATCCTCCGGATACTCAGTATAACCGAGAGGGATGCTGACGTTATTGGTATTTCGCCACGTCAGAATAATGCACGTACCTGGACACTCAGGGTTCATTATCAAGGGCGTTACTCAGCCCGGTATATGTTATAAATACCGAATACCTTAGGGAGTGTTCGGCGTCGCGAGTTTGGCCTTATATGCATCAGCTTCGAATCATGTCTTTGGTCAAATGTTGGGTTTGCCCGGCTCCCGTGTTTTGCTACCTTACGTTCCGCTCTATCGGCTAAGGTGGCACCGGGAGAACTACTGCGATTGTGCCCTGGTTCATCCGGATGAGCACCTCAATAGAGAAAGCAAAAAACTGACTGTGATGATAAAGCGCGAGACTGGTCAACCACTCGATGACTTAGCGGAATCTTCGGGGTTCCTCCGCATTAACGAAGGGCCGGTTTTCCCGGTCATGTACGTACGCGCCCCGTACTCGGACGAGCGCGGAAGTACCAGGGGCTATATAGTAGCCCCACTGTCAAACTCATATGGTTAAGTGAAAGTGTTAAAGCAATATAGTCTGATTGCCTCGTTCGCCGCGCTACCACCTCCTTAATGAACCAAGACGTTGGATCAAGTGTGAATACGCGCTTTTGCGATCACCCCCGCATTATATGCGTGGGGGTTGAAGCCGACGACTGCAAACTTTCAGGATATATATATATATATATATATATACACACATATACGACCGCACAGGAGGCATAATAATACTTTCAGGCAAGAGTATAAACACAGCCTTTATAATTCAAATAACATTGTTCTTACAATTGAGATACATGTCACTAGAACATGATACTCTTCGAGCACTAAGCCTCTATTAAACGAGCGCCTTCTCAGACTTCTTCAAAATAGTGCTCGGCCGATAACCGGCCTACGGCCGAACTCTGGGTTGCAATAGCGGTGGCCTCCATCTCTGCCCAGTATGTCTTGACACGGGCGAGAGGCATCCGCGCGCCCTCTATGCACGCCGACCTCTTCAAAGTGTCGATATGCGGCAGAGCACCAAGGAATCGTTGCACTAAGCCAAAATAATTATTCGGCCTTGGCCCTTCCGGCCAAAGATGATCCACAACAGACCTCATGGCGAGCCCGGACAACCTATGGAGCTCGGCCCACTCGGCCATTTGCTCATTTAACAGCAGCAGACGTGCCGGAGCATTGAACTGCGACCAGAACAACTTTTCCACTTCGTGTTCCTTTTGATGTTCGAAAAACTTGGTCGCATCAGCAGCACTTCCTGCCAAATCCAGGTACGCGTCCGCAGAACTCCATAATCGATCCAGAAGGGGATACTTAGGATCTCCGAACTTCGTCCGCAACAAAAAGGGCTTCACAACCGTGATATTTCCGGCTTGACTTAGCTCCTCCTTGGCCGCTCTGATTTTAGAGCTGGCTTCCTTGGCTGCTACCGTGGCTTTCTCTAGGTCCGCCATCTTCGTTTGGCTTTCCTTTTCAAGAAGCTCATAACGGTCGGCGGCATCCTTCAGCTCAACAGCCATCTTGGCTATTTTCTCTTTGCTCTGGCAATGCGCAACCTGTTCGGCTCTTAGCCCTTCGACCGCCTTCTGGGCGGCCGCATCACTCTTCCTGGCTTGTTCCTTGGCTCGGGCAAGCTCTGCCCGAAGGGTCTCCACGGCGACATCTCCATCTGCAGTCACAGCATATTACAGATACTTGCATCATGCTCCTCTTAATATGTGCCGAACATGGGAGAATACATACCCTGTGCCTCGTCAAGCCGCTTGTTTACAAGCACGATGTTGGCATCTGCCGCATCAAGTTGCCGCTTCAGTTCGGCAAACTCACCAGTCTGGCTAGCCACCAGACCCTCAGCCGCCTGCACGTGAAAGCAGCACGGTTATTACCTGGGACTATGATCCTCTATTTGCCATCTTTTTCGACAGCAACCAGAGTCTCAGGGGCTACTATCTACATAGGGCACACCTGGCGTGTGCGGTACCGTCAAAAATACACATATTACTTCACGTACCTCAAAGCCTCTCAGCAGGCTCATGAAGGCTTCATGCAACCCGCTTTCGCCGGATGAAATCTTCTCAACCACCGTACCCATTAGCGTACGATGCGCTTCTGAGATAGCCGCTTGCTCCAGAAGATTAATTAGTGCGTCTGGTCGCGCACCGGACAGTCCCGGACTCTTTTTGTGGCTCTCCTTAGGAGCCGAATACTCCGGACTTCGGGTGGCCGAAGGGTTACCTTCTGGCCTTGGCGGATCAGGAGAAACCCTCCGTGATGACACCTCAGGGTCGCCCGCTTCACGAGGCGGGGAGGCGTTTCGTTTTCCATCTTCTCCGGAAGAAGATCCCCCGAAGACGAACTCTGTCGAGAAGGGCTACGATCCGAACTACAAGACATACGTCTCGGTTATTATTCTCAGAAATGAAGCAGGGTATATTTACTATAAAGTACTTTTGTTTACTTACAGCTCGTTGGAGGGCTGGCCCCCTCGCGGGTACTGTGCGGTAAGGATGCCCTCCGGGGTAGGGCCCTCTGACAAAGATTTCTTCCCTCGCTTGGAGACCATTGCTTCCAAGTCTTCAGAGGCGGTCCTCTTCCTTCCCTGGGGAGAGGGAATTTTAGATTCTTCTCCCCGGTTATCCTCCTTCGCGGAGGCACTAATTCCCCCGGTTTGGATGAATAATGAGTGAGGATCGCTTTCGGCTTCTTTGTCCCCCCCCTTTATCTTCCCCTGATGGCGCTTGATAGGGTGCAAGCTCAAGCATCCTGGCTAGTACGGGATCTGGTGAGCCTTCGGGAAGGGGGGCCGAACACCTGATCATCTTCGCCTTTTTTATCTAGTCCTGGTCAAAGGGCGACTTTTCAGAATGATGTTTTGGTAAATTAAAAGACAACGTGTTCGGCCGCGGAATTACTTACTTGGGTGTCTGGACGATTGCAGTTCAGACCCGCATCCTCAGTGGTGTCCGGACACTTTATTCGTGATCCGAAGAACAATCCATACATCTCTTCGAGCGTCATGCCGAAGAATTGCTGAATAGTTCGCGGCCCTTCTGGGTTGGACTCCCACATACGGAGAGGTCGACGTTTGCAAGGCAGGGCTCAACGAACTAGCATGACTTGCATTACCTTGACAAGGTTGATATCTCTCTGGAGGAGATCTCGGATGCGACTCTGCAATGTTGGCACGTCATTTGCTGGCCCCCAGTCCAGCTCCTTGTTGACCCATGACTCCAGTTGTGGCGGGGGGCCCGCACAGAAGGCGGGGGCGGCCTCCCACTTAGTACCTCGGGGAGCTGTGATGTAAAACCACTCCCGCTGGCATAAATTGGACGTCTCCGGGAAGGAACCCTTTGGCCATGGAGCATCCGCGCCTTTGCTTATTATGGCACCTCCGCACTCTGCGTGTCGCCCTTCAATAATCTTCGGCTCCACATTGAAGGTCTTGATCCATAAGTCGAAGTGTGGGGTGATGTGGAGGAAGGCTTCACACACGACGATGAACGACGAGATGTGAAGGATGGAATCCGGAGCTAGATCATGGAAATCAAGCCTGTAGTAGAACATAAGCCCTCTAACGAAGGGATCAAGACTAAAGCCTAGCCCTCGGAGGAAGTGGGAAATAAATACGACACTCTCGTTGGGTTCGGGAGTGGGGACGACCTGCCCTCGAGCAGGCAGCCTGTGCGAGATTTCGGCGGTCAGATACCTGGCTTCTCTTAGCTTCTTGATATCCTCCTCTGTGACAGAGGAGGGCATCCACCGACCTTGATGGTTGGATCCGGGCATGACTGGAGGTCTGAAGCGCCTAGCCTGAGCCTTGGGTGTTGGAACTCGAGGTGGGGGAAGGATTCGATTGAGTGCGAGAAGAAAAGGACAGGCCTTGGCCCCTTTATAAAGAGGGTGAATATCAAGCGTCCTCCGCGTGGCCGTTTGGAACTTGCCTAAAATCGAGGAGTCATACCAACAGGCACGATTGGGTTACCCACACCCGTATTGAAGAGAATCCCGTGAAAAGAGGGACACGATCTCTGCTTCGACAGGACGTGCCAATAAAACCGCCTCGCAACACGTGCAGTGGCAGGCACGGGAAAAATGGTTCGTCATGACCAGACCACGGCAGAACGTCACGCTATGAAAACCTGTCAGCGGATTGGATTTGTGGAAATATTATTCTCTCTACGGTGGTATGTGGATTTTTTTTGCAGAGCCGGACACTATCCTCGTGTTCAAAATCTTCTATGGAGTATTCGGAGGAGGAACCCGCCTTGCAATGCCGAAGACAATCTGCGTGTCGGACTCATCGTCATTGAAGCCTGGTTCAAGGGCTACTGAGGGAGTCCTGGATTAGGGGGTCCTCGAACAGCCGGACTATATCCTTTGGCCGGACTGTTGGACTATGAAGATACAAGATTAAAGACTTCGTCCCATGTCCGGATGGGACTCTCCTTGGCGTGGAAGGCAAGCTTGGCAATATGGATATGTAGATCTCCTCCCTTGTAACCGACTCCGTGTAACCCTAGCCCCCTCCGGTGTCTATATAAACCGGAGGGTTTGGTCCGTAGGACAACAACAATCATACCATAGGCTAGCTTCTAGGGTTTAGCCTCTACGATTTCATGGTAGATCAACTCTTGTAATACTCATACCATCAAGATCAATCAAGCAGGAAGTAGGGTATTACCTCCATCGAGAGGGCCCGAACCTGAGTAAACATCGTGTCCCCTGCCTCCTGTTACCATCCGCCTTAGACGCACAGTTCGGGACCCCCTACCGAGATCCGCCGGTTTTGACACCGACAACCATCCTACAGCTCACTATTGTGTTGGATAGAGCATAAACAAATAATTTGCTTGCCACCATTCGTATCTTTTTGCTAATAATCCTTATTAGTTTCCTCACTTGATGCTTGTTCATCAATATCTCATTGCCCCATACGCAAAAAGGGTCGATGTGTGGATCCTTGCCAAGGGCATATGTACCTACAAGCAACAAGTCAATTTGAAAAGCTAACTAGTGTCCAGGCCTGGATCTATATGCACTACATTATGGAACGACGGGGGGAGTACAAGCCGAGGGATGAAGCTAACCTCGGCGGAAAATGGTGGCCACTCCTGTTGTTTTCCTGCATAAGTAGTGGAAAGGCATGATAAGTACAACAATCTTAACATCAAACAAATATAGCAAAGCTAAACAACATCATCTACAAATGATAGCTTGAATGTGTTGGTTTCAACATGCTGTGAAAGCAGATATAAAATGGAAGGCAATGTTACCGACAGCAGGCTTAATAGCCATCTAATATTGCAATTCAAATTGGTATTGTTGAAAATGAATAGAACGTAGGTAATGCTTAAACATCACACTGGATAAATGTGTAAAACTGAAATAAAGGGCATGTGTTAACTACACCAGGAATAACTGGAACCAAATATAGCCGTTCAAACTGGTCTTGATGTAGTCGAGTGGCACAGTTCCGACTTGCGCATAATGAACCACACATTGTGAATGCTTGAAATAAACAAAATGACTAGTATAACAACCAAATATAGCCATTGAAAACTAGACAGAGTCTCACTCCAACCAACCTAACAAGCAAATACAGATAAACAGGGCATATGCTTGAAAACTGGACAAATGCTCACTGCAACCAACCTAGCAAGCAGATAAAGATAAACAAGGCATCTGCTTGATAACTGGAGAAATTCTAAAAAGCAACCTAACAACCAAATACAGATAAACAAGGCATCTGCTTGATAACTGGACAAATGCTAAAAAAAGCAACCTAACAACCAAATACAGATAAACAAGGCATCTGCTTGATAACTGGACAAATACTCACTGCAACCAAACTAAGAACCAAATACAGATAAACAAGGCATCTGCTCGATAACTGAAAAAATGCTCACTCCAACCAACCTAACAACCAAATACAGATAAACAAGGCATCTACTCACTATAAATAACCAAATATAGCCATTCGTGAAACTAAAGTGGACAATTCATACTTAAACATCACATAGACCTATTGAAAAATACATTTTTGCATAATTGAAATAATTAAACACGGCACAGTTAAAGCACCGCACGGCAAATGCTACTACAACAAAGGGTACGGGTTGGCAAGCTAGAAAATGTAATATTTGCTGATAGAATGTTGCCTCACATTTCATGGACGGGATCCTTCCAATTGGAAGAGCATAGACCCATGGTGCGCTCTCTGATGTCACAGATGGGCTGTTTCACCTTTGAAGAACCTTCGTGGGTGCCCTCCTCCTGGTCGTGGTCGTGGTCGATGAGATCTGACTTGGCAATTGAGGATCCCAAGCCGCCGCCGTAGAACGTGTCCTTCAGAAGTGACAAAATGGCCTCGATGGCGTATAAAGCTTGCAAATCCTTGACCGCTTGGCAGAGGAGATCAGCGGCAGGGCCATCGAAGAGATCGACGGCGGTTGAACCAGAGGGGTTGGGGATGGACCACTTAACCTGTGACATGGCCCGCGTGAAGCCGTCGGTGTGCACGAGCTTGATGTCGTAGCCAGCTTTCCCGAGATACAGTAATACGCTAGCCTGCTAACATGAAGCCTTCGGCATGGCAACGTAGTGAACGTCTTCGCCGGCTTCCGCGGCGACGTGTTGCTCCGGGATCGACAGGTCAGGGAGAACGGCGGCCACCTCGCCAACGTCCGTCGGAGAGGCCATGATAAACCTCTTCTTGGCCGAACACTCGTCGGGCTCCCCGGGATACGTGGTCGAGCTTAGGCTGTGACATTTTGGAGCAGGGGATGTAGATCTGGCGGTGAGGGACACCGCAGGCCTCATCTAAAAACTCAGGGGAGTGGGACGACGGTATGGGAATCGCTGGATAACCTGAACTTTATTATCTAAGCTAGGAGGAACGGGCAGACTGGCAGGGTTGGCGGCGGCGCCAGCGGCGGCCGCAAGCTAGGGTTCGAAGGGGGCGGGTGGGGGACTGTGGAGGAGGGGTGTTTGAGGATACGCCGCGGCTACTGAAAATTTTCGTAATGGTGGGTGGAGATGGGTGTGGACGAGGGAGGGTGACGGTTCAAATGCCTCGGCTACTCCAATTTTACTATAAGGTCGGTGCTGGAGGAGTGTGGGCGATGGTTGAAGTACGACGGCTACTAAAATTTGGGTAAATGAATTGATGCGGGGCGGCAATGCCCAAGATCGCGCACGGTCCAATAACAATATGCATGTATGATAATAAGGAAAAGTGGCGCGGATCCTTCGATTTTTCCAACGCTCAAGGCAGGTACTTTGTTTTTTATATTTCTAGCTAGCTGGTCTATCGCACACGGTTCGTCCTAATTTCCAAATAAACTTACCCTCCTTTAGCTTCCACAGGTGGTGGTTTTACAGCGCACTTGCATCGCACATGGTTAAGCCAGTACCTCCACCCTTTGCTTGCGCTTGCGCGGTCGTGGTGATTTCAGCGCACTTGCATCGCACATGGTTGAGCCAGTACCTCCACCCTTTGCTCGCGCTTGCGCGGTCGTGATGATTTCAGCGCACTTGCATCGCACACGGTTGGGCCAGTACCTCCACCTTAATTTGCTCGCGCTTGCGCGGTCGTGGTGATTCACATCGCACTTGTATCGCACACAGTTAAGATATTATACCCCGTGTCCGTTGAGGATCATCAGAGTCTTTGCAGCAAAAAATAACGTTAGGGAGGGTGAAAAGACAGCCACACCAGCATGTGGCCCAAATATATATGAGTGAAAAGGGTGGTATGTGATGTTCAAAATTCCAATGCACAACTTTGACCCCGCGGGCCCACGGTTGGGCGCATCATTGAAGATCCATTAGAGGGGCCAGAAGTCAAGAACCACCTGGAAGTGGCCAAATATATGTACGAATATTGGGGATTTTTAAAACTTTAAATACACAATGCATAAATTTGGTGGCACCTGCCTCGCAAACCCGAAAGCACCCTAACAACCACCTAGCTAGGATATATATAATGACATAATGTTGTACCTAGCTAGGATGCTTGGCCCACCACCTCCCACTTCGTGTCAGCGGGGCAGATGCACGTAATGATCGATACTTTGGTCATACATGCATGTCGCGATGACCTACCATAAGACGGACCAATGAATCTTTCATTTGGTCAAATGACAGTTGTTGTCGATAAACCGCTTGGGCCAATAGATTGAACCATCATAAACATCGCACGAGAGGGACCACAAAACCAGCACCTCTTGCATGCGGCCCAAAATGATGTAGTTAAGGACGAGATACGTACGCAGGGTTTGATGTAGGTCGAACCCAGCAATCCGAGCATCTGGGAGGGAATCCTGACAACGCATGAGCTCGAGCTTTGGTTGACCGACATTTGATGGTGACCGGCCCTAACATGAACTAGGAGGAATCCATTCATGGCCAACACATACCCCTCATTATCAGTCAAAGGGATGATATATATACACTCGGGGAGCCCATCGATATCCGTGTCGTCACAGAAAACCGCACAAGGGAGACATTGTCGATCAGCAGACCCCGTATACACTGCATGCGTCCCGAAAATATGTATGGGTACGATGGTGTATGATCTGTTTAAATCCCGAATTCACAACTTCGATGGGCCACGCAAAGTACATTACAAACCGAACACCGTACCCGACTCGAAGGCTGGTTCAATACCTATGATGTCAGTTTCCCAACTTCGAGGTGGCCGCGGGGGGGGGGGGGGGGGTCCCACGCATGCGCTCAAACTTTATCTTGTCTAGCATGGGACACATCTATATATATCTATACATCTATACACATATATAGTGTGCGAATAACTATGAAAGTTGCTCGTTGGATGAAGCCAATCCGACGGTACAGAGATGGCAAATCCGAGCACTACTGGCCATTGGATATCATCTACATTCCACCAGATTCTGCCACATGTACAATCTAGAAGACTCCATGGTTGAACTTAAGCATAATGCACAAACCTCAAAACACAAGCACTTCTCCTTTGTTCTCTAGAATCTTCCATATCTTAATTGCCCAAACCTTTTTTTTCTAAACGAATTGTCACTTTTTGTTTTTACCTTTACAATGCACAATTCCATGAATCTTAAAATAGTTTTTTTACAAAACTAATTGATTTTGGATGAGATGAACTATAAGAATTAGACGAACATCTACATCATGCATAACTGGGAGAAGAGGCGGGAATCCGATGAGAGGAGTGGCGAGAAACGATAGCCTGTTTTGAATGAAAACCTACTAGTAGAGAAGGAAGCGTGAGCTACACGACGCATGCGCACAGTGCTTACCCATATACTGCATGTGTTGTCGAAAGGGCTCAAGGTTACCGTTCGATCAGGGAGCATCCAATGGTGCACATGTACGATCCGTGGGGTTTAGGTTCTGGCCAGTCAGAACGCAGGACTCAGATCGCGCGCGCAGCGGGGGGGATATCATACGGAAACCAACATTCGGTGGAAACCAGTGAAAACCACGAGAAAAAGATGTTTTGAAGTTTCAAAAAAAATTCAAAAAAATGCGGGATGTTAAGAGGATGATGTTTTATTGGCACACAAAATTTCAAGTTGAAACACATTAAGAGATGTGAGCTATGAAAAAGACAAAATCAGTGTTGAATAGTGCCGAATAGTAATGTCACTATTCAGGGCGGAATTTGTCTTTTTCATAGCTCACATCTCGTAATGTTTTTCAACTTGAATATTTGTGTCACAATAAAACATCACCTTCCTAACATCCCACAAATTTTTCAGATTTTTATGAAACTTTAAAATATGGTTTCCACGAAGTTTTCATTGAATATCGGCTTTCGTGAGTGAACCGTGTGCTATTTGAAAACATTTCATGAGAAGAATCTCGGTTTTTAAATCCCCGTAAATCCAAAACTAAGCTGAAAATCGTGAAACCTGCCATGGTGTCATGACATCACACTTATATCTCGAGGAATTATTTTCGTCCATTGTGGCACAAGTTTTATTACAAGCCTCTTACAAACCGGAGCTTCTCTCAAAGAAGCCTGGTGGTTCCGATAGGGAAACGTGTCCCCCTTGTGGGCGAAACATAATCACAGCCTCTTTTCACCTTGTATTTTCTTCTACGGGCAACATGGAACGACAGGATATCCGTGCTGAAATTTAAACTTATTCAAGGTTTGTTTGGCATTTTTATACACTAATTGATTTCCCTAGGCATTTAAAGTCCATAATTCAAATCTGAACTACAAATACATGCTCCGGTTCACCAAAATGGCTAGAAAATTATACATCTGTCCTTGGGTGCATGTTTAGGTCCCATGCTAGGAATGGGAACGAATTACAACCGTACTGGTGTCATGGCTCGTACTCAAACATTTCAAATCTTGGTTTTTAAGTCCCCATAAATTCTAAACTCACCAGAGAGTCATCAAAGGTGGCATGGTGTCACGTCATGGCACATATATGTCCTGGTAAAAACATTGTCCAATTTGGGCCAAGCTTTATTACAAACCTCTTACAAAAACTGGAGCTTTTCTCAAAGAAGCCTCGTGGTTCTGATACGGAAACGTGTTCCCCTTGTGGGTGAAACGTAATCACTGCCTCTTTTTGCCTTGTATTTTCTTCCAGGGGCAACATGGAACCACGGGATATCCGTGCTGAAATTTAAACTTATTCAGGGTTCGTTTGGCCTTTTTATACACTAATTGAGTTTCCTAGGCATTTACTGTCCATAATTCAAATCTGAACTACAAATACATGCTCTAGTTCACCAAAATGGCTAGAAAAATTATACATGTGTCCTTGGGTGCATGTTTAGGTCTCATGCCAGGAATGGGAATGAATTACAACCGTACCGGTGTCCTGGCTCTTCCTCGAACATTTCGAATCTCGGTTTTTAAGTCCCCATAAATCTTAAACTCACCAGAAAGTCATCAAAGGTGGCAAGGTGTCATGTCATGGCACATATATGTCGTGGTAAAAACATTGCCAATTTGGGCCAAGCTTTATTACAAACCTCTTACAAATCGGAGCCTCTTGCAAGAACCCTCGTGGTTTCGATAGGGAAACGTGTCCCCTTGTGGGCCAAACGATAATCACTGCTCTTCTAGCCTCGTATTTTCTTCTACACGCGACACGGAACAACTAGAGATTCGCGCTGAACTTCGAAATTATTCAGGTTTTGTTTGACATTTTTTATTCATTAATTGAGTTTTTCTAGGCATTTAATGTCCATCATTCAAATCCGAACTACAAATACATGCTCCAGTGCACCAAAATGGCTAGAAAAAACGTACATTTTTCCTTGGGGTGCATGTTTAGGTCCCATGGAACGAATGGGAACAAAATCAACCGTCTCGCCATCCTGGCCTGGCCACAAACATTGTGAATCTCGGTTTTTAAATGTCTGTAAATCCAAAACTCACCAGGAAATCATGAAACATGGCATGGTGTCACTACATGGTATATATAATTGTCCAATTTGGGCGAAGCTATATTACAAGCCTTTTACAAACCGGAGCCTATCGCAACCCTCGTGCTTCCAATAGGGAAACATGCCCCTCTTATGGGCGAAACGATAATCGATGCCTCTTCTCGCCTTGAACTTTGTTTTCTACAAGCAACATAGAATAACAGTAGTGTCAGGCTGAAATTTGAAACTGTTCAGGGTTCGTTTAGCCATTGTATATATATTACTAGTTACTAAGTTTTGTATGCATTTAATGTAGTCCATAATTCAAATTTGAACTACAACCACATGCTCCAGTGAAGCAAAATGGGTGGGAAATCGTACATGTGTCATTGGGTGCATGTTTAGGTCTCGTTTAAGGAATGAGAATGAATTACAAACTTGTCGTCATCCTGAAACAATGAGAATCTCGGTTTTTAAATCCCGGTAAATAAAAAAGTCACCCAAAAAACGTGAAACTTGGCATGGTTTCATGACATGGCACATATATGCCGTGGTAAAAAAAATCGTCCAGTTTGAGAAGAGGCGCACACATTAGTAGCCAACGAAGTCCTTTTTGAAACAAAAAGCTGACGCGTTAATATCGCAAACGGTTGTATTATATTTACCGTCTCGAAATTTAACCATACTCGGTGGCGTGCGTGCAGCTGTTTGATTAGACGGGACGAGCGCGAGAAGTCTGCCGTGCAGGATCGACGGGACGTGTGCGAGCAGTCCGCCGCGCAGGCTCGACGGGACGCGTGCATCCTGTCCACCTCCCAGGCTCGACGGGACACGTGCGAGCAGCAAGGCCGCACATGCTCACCGGGAAGCGAGCTCTTTGACCTCCATGCACCAGCCATCGCCCGCCTCGCTCACAACTTCTCCATTAATGGGTTAATTATAGCACCTGGACGGAGGGTGTTTGCTTGTGATCCCATGGCAGCATTTGCTTTGTTCGTGTTTTCAACTAGTATTCCGCCCTAATTTAAATTGCCACATAGGGCAACGGATAATGCGACCACAAATAAAATGGCAACGGATAAAACAACGACAAATTTACAATGGCGCACATAATAATTGTCTTACATATTCTGGATAATTTAAAATGCCACATGCGGCAAAGCCCGGAAGACACGGGGGCAAGAGAAGAAGGAAATTGCAGACAACGATCTGGGTCGCTACTGTCTCTACTCGTCGATGGATCGCTGGGCACCGAAATCCTGCAGCTCCTTCTTCAATTCCTCACGACTTTGCTTGAAAGCAGCCACAGATTCCTCCACCTCCTGCTCGCACTCGATCCGGAGCTTCCTCAAGCCACCCATCAGTTCCTCGATGACCGCTTTCAGCGTCATCTCCGAGGCACTGCTATGCTCATGCAGCATCTTCTAGTTGGCGGCCTCCTCCTCCTTCTCGGCGACCAACTTGAGGAGCTTCGCATTGTCATCCATGAGTTGCTCGACGAGGCCGGTCGCCTTGTCAACCGAGGCATCGCTGATCTTGAGCAGCTTCATCAAGCCGTCGACCAGCTCCTGCTACATAGTAACGCCAGTGAGAATGTCGTCGTCGCCGGTGAAGGACTTCAGGAACGCCGGCTCGTCGCGATGGCCGACGCTGCGAATGCGCTTGTGAGAGCCCTCGCTTGCCCGTGAGAGTTCGTTCGAGGGCTCTGCGGCGCGCCGGGACATCTCTGCTGCGGCTGCGACTTCGCGGCGGGACCTCTCTAGTGCTTCCGTGGCCTTGGTCTTTGCTGCCTTGTTATATGTCCACCCTAAACTCCTCCTACCGGTCATGGCCGAATGACTTGACAGAGAAAACCAATTTTGTGGATGATGAGGAGAGGAACAGTGAAGTAATTTTCGAGTGGTTAGTTTTTATAGCCCGGTGCTAAGTGTGAACACATATTAGTTTGATAGGAGTGAACAGATTTGCAATTATACTTATTGCGTTGTAATCAGCAATGTGACGAGAAACAAGGTCAAAATTTATTGATGGCAGAAGGTTGACCACGTGGTTGCTCGCCGTTGAGGCGGTCGCGGCGCGCTCCGCTCTGGCGTCCCTGCACGCGCTCTGCTCGCTGTTGAGGCAAAGTTACAATGGCAATTGTTAATAATTCTTAATAATTGTCTTACATATTTAGGATAATTTAAAATGCCAAATGCGGCAAGGCCCAGAACACTCACGACCTACATATGCATACAATTATAATAAAATATAAGCTAAAAGGCTGAGCTGCGGCCTTGCTGCCGATGGGCCATGGTGCCTGCACCAGCCGATGAAGCTCTTGCTCCCCGACCTGCTCCGGCTCGTTCTCCTCGCTGACGATGTAACGCCGGTAGGCGTCGACGTCGAAGCTTTGGTCGTTGCCTGGCATGCTTGGAATAACTAATGGTAGATGGGTGAGGACTAGATCTTTGCAGAGTGTCGCGGCGGTGCATTGCCGCCTGGGTTATATGCAGCAAGCCGTTAGCTAGTGGCCGGAAACCGGTGAGGGAATAGGCGTGGATTTTACAATTCATCCATGTGGAGCGCGGGAAGCATTCGCTGGAGCGCGGGAAGACTAAGTGGAGCACACACACAACCCGAATACTGTATCCGGTGCCACGTGTTATTTATCACACAAGTGTTAACATAAGGAAAGTATGTGTAACTTACTAATCATCGCACACGAGTACTCGCAGACGCATCGTGTGCGATATTCCTAGCCACCGCAAGAAACTAGTTTGCATATTTCGAAGTTTTTTGTACACACAGAATCGCACACGAACTAACTGTATTAACCGTCTGTGTTGTAATTTCTCATCACAAACAGTTGATCCGATTCGGCTGTTTGCCACATACCACACACATCTTGTTAAGTTGAACTATTTTTGTTGCATTCGCCAATCGAAAACAGTTCGTCCGAGTGAACCGTATGCTCTATATCACACACACCTTGATCTGGCTAATCGTTTATGTTGCACTCCCTAATAGCAAATGGTTCATCGGAGCGAACTGTATGCCGTATATCGCACACACACATTGATATGGCTCCCCATTTCTGTTGTTCTGCCTCATTGCAAACAGTTCGCACGGGTTAACTGTGTGGCCTGAATCGCACATGCAACTAAAATTTGAACTGTGTTTGATGCATCCTCCATCGCAAACGTTTTGCATCATATCTGACGGTTTTCATATAGCACCGTTTGCGATTATTGCATCACACACAGTTTCTCGAAGGGTCTCTGATCGTAGTGTCACGTTAGCAGCATACTACAGTAGTGTAACCCAAAATATCCTACATGAATGGACGGTTAAAAACAATGTCACAAAAACCGAGGACAACTTGCTACAATCGTTGCTCAAAAATCAAAACAAAGATAAAATACTCTTTCCTTACAACTTCAAGTGAGTGTTACTGTCTTGTGCATTATTCAGTTTCCCTTATGACTCGAGGTTATAGTAATGTAATTGATGAGTTATGCATGTGTGCGCAGGTTCCACTATATTCTCCTCGAGATTAAGCTTGAGTAGGGAGTAGTAACCGTCTTAGACTCGAGACGAAAAGATCCCGAGGAGTATGCGGACATGACTGAAATGCTCCAGAAGTAAGTTCAATCGATCATTATCGTACCATATCGGCAACTTTGTTCACTTCCTGATATCATGTAATTATTTTCTTTGTCTGGCAGGGTTTGGAAAGAGTTCACCGTAATTACTCCAGGAGTGCCGAGCGAGCTATGATTTACACAACTGAAAGTAAGTACTACTACCTAGTTCCGCGCATCTCCCATTGATTCTAGCTAGTTTCATCAATACCATTTAGCATGCTTTCTTATCAGTTTGATTTACCTCTATTTCTTGTAAAGTGGTTGTGGCAGGAAGGCGGGAATGATATTTGTGGATACTACGTTTGCGAGTTCATCCGCCACAGGACGTGTGAGCGGGGCTACTCTAAAAAAATATGAAGTGCGTCAGCAAAAATATTCACAATTTTATTTTATTACCATCATTTGTGTTGAGTTTCATTCATTTACATGTATTGACCCTCTTCTTCAATTTAGATCTGGCAGATGCGGGATGAACTCCTACCACAAGATCGCATACGAGCAATTCAAGAGGAATTGGCGGGATTCTTTCTTGACCACGTCATCAATAAAGCCGAAGAATACCATGTGGAAATTGATATAGACATGAGTTATTAGGGATTGTAAGAGATCTGATATTGTATATATGTAGCTAGTAGCGTCGGATAGATATACGGAAACTTGTAGTTCGACAAATCTCTCAGAGAAAGAGAGGTGCACTCCTCTCTGTATATGTTCATGACGATCTTGTGTAATTAATGTTTCCTTCATTTGCTTACTAGCTAGCATGTCGAGTTCTCTCTATACGTATAGTAGCTAGCGTCGGCCAAGCACGGAGACAAGAGAGGTCACTTCTCTCTATTAGCTAGCTAACACAATATATGAAACTCCTAAATTAACCCTCCAAAAACCCCTAACCCCCCCCTTTCAAAAAAAACCCCTGCTCCTGCCATATGCTGACGCGTGGATGCCTTTTGGTCCCGGTTGGTGTTACCAACCGGGACGAAAGGTGCTCCTGCCTGGGCGCCCCGCAGAGGCCACGTGGTGCCCCTTCTGTCCCGGTTCGTAAGCGAATCGGGACTAAAGGTCTTGGGCTTTAGTCCCGACCCTTTAGTCCTAGTTCCAGAACCGGGGCTAAAGGGTCTCTGGAACCGGGACAAATGGCCCGTTTTCTACTAGTGTAGTCTCACAACAACTAGGCGTATCAACGGGCTATGGAGATGCCCATCAATAGATATCAATGTGAGTAAGTAGGGATTGCCATGCAACGGATGCACTAGATCTATAAGTTTATGAAAGCTCAAAAAGAAACTAAGTGGGTGTGCATTCAACTCGCTTGCTCACGAATACCTAGGACAACTTGAGGAAGCCCATCATTGGAATATACAAGCCAAGTTCTATAATGAAAAATTCCCACTAGTATATGAAAGTGACAACATAGGAGACTCTCTATCATGAAGATCATGGTGCTACCTTGAAGCACAAGTGTGGAAAAAGGATAGTAACATTGCCCCTTCTCGCTTTTTCTCTTTTTTTTGTGGGCTTATTTGGCCTGTTTTTTTCATCCGGAGTCTCATCCCGACTTGTGGGGGAATCATAGTCTCCATCATCCTTTCCTCACATGGGACAATGCTCTAGTAATGATGATCATCACACTTCTATTTACTTACAACTCAAGAATTACAACTCGATACTTAGAACAAAATATGACTCTATATGAATGCCTCCGGCGGTGTACCAGGATGTGCAATGACTCAAGAGTGACATGTATGACAGAATTATGAAAGGTGGCTTTGCCACAAATACGATGCCAACTACATGATCATGCAAAGCAGTATGACAATGATGGAACGTGTCATAATAAATGGAACGGTGGAAAGTTGCATGGCAATATATCTCGGAATGGCTATGGAAATGCCATAATAGGTAGGTATGGTGGCCGTTTAGAGGAAGGCATATGGTGGGTGTATGGTACCGGCGAAAGTTGCGCGGCACTAGAGAGGTGATGTCTACTACGCAACCTTCTTCTTGTAGACGTTGTTGGGCCTCCAAGTGCAGAGGTTTGTAGGACAGTAGCAAATTTCCCTCAAGTGGATGACCTAAGGTTTATCAATCCGTGGGAGGCGTAGGTTGAAGATGGTTTCTCTCAAACAACCCTGCAACCAAATAACAAAGAGTCTCTTGTGTCCCCAACACACCCAATACAATGGTAAATTGTATAGGTGCACTAGTTCGGCGAAGAGATGGTGATACAAGCGCAATATGGATGGTAGATATAGGTTTTTGTAATTTGAAAATATAGAAACAGCAAGGTAACAAGTAATAAAGTGAGCGTAAACGGTATTGCAATGCTAGGAAACAAGGCCTAAGGTTCATACTTTCACTAGTGCAAGTTCTCTCAACAATAATAACATAATTGGATCATATAACTATCCCTAAACATGCAACAAAGAGTCACTCCAAAGTCACTAATAGCGGAGAACAAACGAAGAGATTATTGTAGGGTACGAAACCATCTCAAAGTTATCCTTTCTGATCGATCTATTCAAGTGTCCGTAGTAAAATAACACGAAGCTATTCTTTTCGTTCGATCTATCATTGAGTTTGTACTAGAATAACACCTTAAGATACAAATCAACCAAAACCCTAATGTCACCTAGATACTCCAATGTCACCTCAAGTATTCGTGGGTATGATTATACGATATGCATCACACAATCTCAGATTCATCTATTCAACCAACACAAAGAACTTCAAAGAGTGCCCCGAAGTTTCTACCGGAGAGTCAAGACGAAAACGTCTGCCAACCCCTATGCATAAGTTCACAAGGTCACTAAACCCGCAAGTTGATCACCAAAACATACATCAAGTTGATCACGTGAATATCCCATTGTCACCACAGATAAGCACATGCAAGACATACATCAAGTGTTCTCAAATCCTTAAAGACCCAATCCGATAAGATAACTTCAAAGGGAAAACTCAATCCATTACAAGAGAGTAGAGGGGGAGAAACATCATAAGATCCAACTATAATAGCAAAGCTCGCGATACATCAAGATCGTGCCGAATCAAGAACACGAGAAAGAGAGAGAGATCAAACACATAGCTACTGTTACATACCCTCAGCCCCGAGGGTGAACTACTCCCTCCTCGTCATGGAGAGCGCCGGGATGATGAAGATGGCCACCGGTGAGGGATCCCCCCTCCGGCAGGGTGCCAGAACAGGGTCCCGATTGGTTTTTGGTGGCTACAGAGGCTTGCGGCGGCGGAACTCCCGATCTAGGTTATTTTCTAGAGGTTTCAGTATTTATAGGAATTTTTGGCGTAGGTCTCACGTCAAGGAGGTTCCCGAGTCGTCCACGAGGCAGGGGCCACGCCCAGGGGGTGGGCACGCCCTCCACCCTCGTGGACAGTTCGGGACTCTTCTGGCCCAACTCTTTTGCTCCGGAGGCTTCTTTTGGTCCATAAAAAATAATCAAAAATTGGCACGTCAATTGGACTCCGTTTGGTATTCCTTTTCTGTAAAACTCAAAAACAAGGAGAAAATAGAAACTGGCATTGGGCTCTAGGTTAATAGGTTAGTCCCAAAAATCATATAAAATAGCATATAAATGCATATAAAACATCCTAGAAGGATAATATAATAGCATGAATACTTCCTAAATTATAGATACGTTGGAGACGTATCAAGAGGCTAGCAATGGTGGAAGGGTGAGAGTGCATATAATCCATGGACTCAACATTAGTCATAAAGAACTCACATACTTATTGCAAAAATCTATTAGTCATCAAAACAACGTACTACGCGCATGCTCCTAGGGGGGTAGATTTGTAGGCAAAGACCATCGCTCGTCCCCGACCGCCACTCATAAGAAAGACAATCAATAAATAAATCATGCTCCGACTTCATCACATAACGGTTCACCATACGTGCATGCTACGGGAATAACAAACTTCAACACAAGTATTTCCCCAATCCACAATTACTCACTAGCATGACTCTAATATTACCATCCTCATATCTCAAATCATAAGGAATCAAACTTCTCATTGTATTCAATGCACTTTATATGAAAGTTTTTATTATATCCCTCTTGGATGTCTATCATATTAGGACTAAATTTATAACCAAAGCAAATTACCATGATGTTTAGAGAGACTCTCAAAATAATATAAGGGAAGCATGAGAGTTCAATAATTTCTATAAAATAAGGCCACCGCCGTGCTCTAAAAAGATATAAGTGAAGCACTAGAGCAAAATTGCCTAGCTCAAAAGATATAAGTGAAGCACATAGAGTATTCTAATAAATCTGGATTCGTGTGTGTCCCTCTCAAAAGGTGTGTACAACAGGTTGTGTGTTTTGTGTCTCAACTCAAGAGGTGTTCTTATGTCTCACTCCATGAGTTGATCTTGAGTTGCTAGATCTTCTAGAAGATCGATTTCTGTAGAGTTTCTTTCTGTCGTCATCGTGTTGGACAAAGATCTCAAAAGTAAGGATGTCAAGATCAACATGAGGCAATGAATCAACATCTTCGAGAAGGGCAGTTGGATCGAGAAGATTGGGATAGTTTTGTGTTCCCTCTATCTTCTTACCTCGCGTCTTGAATCTCGGGACGAGATTCTTCTTTAGTGGGGGTGAGTTGTCACAACCCTAGACCTTGCCTGTAAATGTTTGCATTAGTGAGCATTCATGCATCATCTTTAAATTCCTGGAATTTGAATTGAGGAAAGTGGAAGCCTCAAAATTTGAAATAAAGGGCAAGAACCCTGAATATGCATTCAGTGAATCAAAAAATGCCCTAAAATAATTCTGAGAATTTTGGCAAGAGTTATATATCAAACCAAAATTTTGGAACATTTTTAAGGAACTATTTGGGCATTTGAAATTAACTCATAATATATTTGAATTGGATTTATTTATGTTATAAAAGATATACATGTCCAATTATTCTGAAACTTTTCGTGGGGTTCTGGAAATATCCATTTAGTTCCCATATTAAATTTCAGAATTTATGAAAATGGTTTGATTTGAAAATCAAACCCAAAATAGTTGCAGAAAATAGAAAACAGAAAGAAAATGCAAGATAGGAAAGAACTTACCTAGCTTACCTGTGCGGCCCAACTGGACGGCCCAACCCACCAGGGGCACCGCTGTCTTCTTCCTCCTGCCAGGAGGAGAAGCAGCTGCGTGCCCACAACACAGCCAACGCGGCCACGTCCCCACGCCACCTCCTACTCGCCTGGCTCGTCCCAACCATGCCTGGAGAACGCCATGGACCCTCTCGCTTTCCCCTCCTCTCTTTGGATCTCTCTCCCCTCTCTGCTCTCTCTCCCACGCGACCACCGACCGTGCCCATCACCGCCGCTCGTCGTTGCCACGCCCAGAACCACTACTCGCCCTTCCAATGAGTCCAAAAGCACTGTCGCATTTTCCTCGTCCTCTCCACCGAGCTGCGGGATGTCGGGAGGCCCTGCTTCATCGTCGATGCGGTAGTCTTCCTCCTCGGGCCGCCGAGATCTTCATCGCCGCCCCGCCTGCTCCGAGCCCTCCTCGAGCCCACTTCGATGCCCTCTGCACTCACCGTGAGCCCCCTCGTCAGAACCCTCTCTCCCCTGCCTCGATTGCGCCCTCTGGCTGTCCTCCTCATCTAGCCCGAGAGCTCGGCCCTGCCGGCCATGCCGCCACTGTGGCCACAGCTGGGCAAGCTCACACCAGAGCGTGTCACCATGCTCGCCATGCTCCTAGGAGCCGAATGCATGCGCCAGCTCCTCCTGCCGTGCTCCCTAACGCTGATACGTCTCCAATGTATCTATAATTTTTTATTGTTCCATGCTATTATATTATATTTTTTGGATGTTTAATGGGCTTTAATATGCTCCTTTATATTATTTTTGGGACTAACCTATTAACCGGAGGCCCAGTGCCAGTTGCTGTTTTTTGCCTATTTCAGTGTTTCGCAGAAAAGGAATATCAAACGGAATCCAAACGGAATGAAACCTTCGCGAGGATCTTTTTTGGAACAAACGCAATCCAGGAGACTTGGAGTGGAGGTCAAGGAAACTACGAGGCAGCCACGAGTTAGGAGGGCGCGCCCTCCACCCTCGTGGGCCCCTCGTAGCTCCACCGACCTACTTCCTTCGCCTATATATACTCTTATACCCTGAAAACATCTAGGGGATCCACCAAACCACTTTTCCACCGCCGCAACCTTCTGTACCCGTGATATCCCATCTTGGGGCCTTTTCCGGCGCTGCGCCGGAGGGGGAATCGATCACAGAGGGCTTCTACATCAACACCATAGCCTCCCCGATGATGTGTGAGTAGTTTACCAAAGACCTATGGGTCCATAGTTATTAGCTAGACGGCTTCTTCTCTCTCTTTGGATCTCAATACAAAGTTCTCCTCGATGTTCTTGGAGATCTATTCGATGTAATACTTTTTGCGCTGTGTTTGTCGAGATCCAATGAATTGTGGGTTTATGATCAAGATTATCTATGAACATTATTTGATTCTTCTTTGAATTCTTATATGCATGATTTGATATCTTTGCAAGTCTCTTCGAATTATCGGTTTAGTTTGGCCTACTAGATTGATCTTTCTTGCAATAGGAGAAGTGCTTAGCTTTGGGTTCAATCTTGCGGTGCTCGATCCTAGTGAAAGAAAGGGAACCGACACATGTTGTATTGTTGCCATCGAGGATAAAAAGATGGGGTTTATATCATATTGCTTGAGTTTATCCCTCTACATCATGTCATCTTGCCTAATGCGTTACTCTGTTCTTATGAACTTAATACTCTAGATGCATGCTGGATTGCGGTCGATGTGTGGAATAATAGTAGTAGATGCAGAATCGTTTCGGTCTACTTGACATGGACATGATGCCTATGTTCATGATCATGCCTAGATATTCTCATAACTATGCGCTTTTCCATCAATTGCTCGGCAGTAATTTGTTCACCCACCGTAATATATGCTATCATGAGAGAAGCCACTAGTGAAACCTATGGCCCCCGGGTCTATTTTACATCATATTAGTTTCTAGTCAACTATTTATTTTGCAATCTTTACTTTTCAATCTATACAAAAAAAATACCAAAAATATTTATCTTATTATCTTTATCATATCTCACTTTTGCAAGTGGCCGTGAAGGGATTGACAATCCCTTTATCGTGTTGGTTGCAAGGTTCTTGATTGTTTGTGCAGGTACTAGGTGACTTGCGTGTTATCTACTACTGGATTGATACCTTGGTTCTAAAAAACTGAGGGAAATACTTACGCTACTTTGCTGCATCACCCTTTCCTCTTCAAGCGAAAACCAACGCATGCTCAAGAGGTAGCAAACGCCAAACCCGAGCGCGCCTGTACTCCAGCCGCCGCTGAACTCCTCGCCGCCGTCACCACAAGCCGCCACAGCCCCTCCCACTTGCACAGGGAGATGCGGAGCACTCCCAGCAGCATGCAGAGCCCCTCCGTCGTCCTTTTGGTCGCCGGAGGGTGAAACCCGAGCCCTCCGCCGCGCCTGCTATCGCCGCCGACGAGCCGCCGGCATATTAGGCCCGGCTGACCAGGGGTTTGACCTCCCCTGGGTCAATGACAGGTGGGGCCAGCCCATGTTAAAAATTAGTTTAGTTTAAACCTAAACTTAATAAGGCACTGAGAGACTGACATGTGGGCCCCAGTGTCAGTTTTGACCTGGACCGCCCCTGTTGACTTGTGGACGTCACACGGACGTCATGTTGACGCAGGTAACAATTTTCTGGATTAAAAATAATTCAAGAAATTTCAGAAAATGTTTAAAACTTCAAAAATTCATAGAAATTCAACCGTAACTCCAAATGAAATAATTTATATATGAAAAATTATCAGAAAAATCCAAAGAATCTGTTTATGGCATTTTTATGCGTGTTTGAACAACCTAAAGCTTATGTACATAACAATTTGATTAAATGTCATTTGAAATGCCATACATGGAGTTTGAATTTGAACCTTGGGTTCAAACCAACTTCATTTAAATTGTTGCTAGTTGCATTAGCCCAAATCACAGCATATTGCCATGTCATGATCATGCATCATATTTTTGCATTGCATTGATTTGTGTTCTTCTCTTGTTTGACCGTGTTTGTCCCCTCTCGGTAGCAGACGATTCCGATGTTATGATTGTTGACACTTATGAAGTGCAGTATCATCTTCAGAAGTGCCAGGCAAGCAAACCCCCATTGATCACTCCGATACAATCCCACTCTCGCTCCTGCAATCTTTTACTGCATTAGGACAACAACGATTCAACTGTTACATGTTGCGGTAGTTATACCCATTCCTCTGCATGACATGTCTTTGCCACAGTAAATAGTTGAAACCCACTAGCATGAGTAGGAGTTGTTTGAGCCATGATGTGCCTACTCATTTATGCTTGCTTGTTATGCCTGCTATTGCTTAGAGTTGTGTCAGGTCTGATTCATCGGGGATGAATTGGAATGTGGTCATCATGTCCTACTGTTGAGAGTTAAGTGTGTTAACACAATTTGGTAAAGGTAGCGACGAGAGGCCATGTAGGAGTACATGGTGGGTTGTCTCATTGAAACCGTCCTCAGGAACTGAGTTCTGTGTTTGTGATCCAAGAACAGCTACTACCATGCATTGGTCCCGAAACGAATGGACCCTCTCGGCTTATTAATCGCATTGTCCTCTATCCAGGAGTTGCAAGTAGTTTCTGGTGTTTGTAGTATGATGGAGGCCGTGCGCAGCACTGACCTTAGGGGTGGGCTGTGATGCGGTAGGCAAGTGGCCCGGTGTATCGAGACGCCTGTTTGGTGACTCGGGAACCCTGCACACATCTTTTGGGGCTGTAGTGGAAACCCCGGCCGGATTTCCTTGCGGATGGAACCTGAATAGGCGATAAACGTAGACTGGAGACTTGTGTGATTAGTCAGGCCGTGGCCGACACCCATGTTGGGCTTCTGCTTCAAGGTTGCCGAGTACATGTCGTGTAAACGACAATAAGTGGTGAGAGTGTGTGTGAAGAAGTACACCCCTGCAGGGTTATATATGATCTATTCAAATAGCCGCGTCCGCGGATATGGACTACTTGGAACGCTTACATTGTTCATAGATAACTGGAAGTGGATACTCTAAAATGCGCAAGATAAGTGTGAGTACTATGGATGGCCTTTCTCGTAGGGAGACGGGAGCGGATCCATAGTGGTGTATTGATATGGTGAATAGGTGGACTCTGTGCGCAACCTCAAAGAAGTTACTGGTAATCGTAGTTCAGGATAGCCACCAAGTCAAAGTTGGCTTGCCGCAGTTAAACTCCACCACCCCCTTTGTTGATACTCATGCATATGTACCTAGTTCTAATGTAAGTATTGCTGGGTACATTTGTACTCATGTTTTCCTAATTTATGTTTTTGTAGAGAGACTTCACTCTCACTAGTAGTTCTATGTGGGCTTCGACAATTAGCTTGGGAATCCCAGACAGAGGTCTGGTTCCTTTGGAGGGTCTTGTAGATAGACATGCTTTCTAGCCTTCTTTCTTTTCAGATGTCCGTACTTAGACATGTTTATGCTTCCGCCTGTGCTTGTTGCTTTGTATGACTTGAATGTTGGGTCATGAGACCCATGTTTGTAATATCTAGCTCCTCGGAGCCTATTGAATAAATACCTTGAGTCGTAGAGTGTTGTTGTGATGCCATGTCGTATTTACACATATCGAGCATATTGTGTGTATGTTATTGAAATACTTCGTATGTGTGGAATCCAACACCTAGTTGTTTATTATTGGTAGCCTTCCTTATGGGGAAATGTCTCCTAGTGCTTCCACTGAGCCATGGTAGTTCGCTACTGCTCCGGAACACTTAGGTTGGCCGGCATGTATCCTTCTTTGTTCCTATGTCTGTTCCTTCGGGGAATATGTCACGCGTTGTTCCTTTAACTCCTTGTAGCTTGCTACGACTTGGGTTCATATGTTGATGACCGACACGTTCATTGATGGGTTACGTATGCCTGTCCCTGTAAGTTTGTGCCACCTTGGGTTCACGACTAGTTATGTCGGCTCGGGTTCTCTGTCATATGGATGCTAGCGACACAATCATATACGTGAGGCAAAAGGCGCAAATGGTCCCGGCCTAGGTAAGGCTGCAGCCGTGGGAATACCGTGTGTGAGGCCGCAAAGTGGTATCATGTGTTACATGCTAGATCAGTGTGACTTAGGATCGGGGTCATGACACCGTGACTACAAAAATATCATGTACATGGACGGGCATCTTTTTAGCGAGGAGAACAAGAAAGAGAAGAGGTACAAGCACATGTTGGATGCGCAAAAGGAGAGGATGGATTGGGACGAAAGAGGGCGGATAAAAATCTGAAAATTGAGAGGGAGATGATCGAGTTGGAGAGGCAAGAGGCGACGATCAAATGGGATCTCGAAGGCCAAGACATTTGGAGAGACTGAGCTTGAAAAGAAGAGGTTGCAACTCACACGGGATGTGGAGGATGTGAAGATCATGTTGGCTGGTGAAACCCTCTTCGATGAGCATGCAAAGAAGTGGCTTGCGGAGCAGAAGAACAAGATCGACGACCGTAGGGAGTACGAGGCGGCTACGACAGCAGCAGAGCATGCGGCAAGGATGCAGACGGAGCATGCGGCCTGGCTGCTGGCTGAGTAGGATGCAAGGATGACCCCGGAGCAGGCGGCATGGATGGCATCCGTGAGTGATCCGGCCAGCCAGCGAGTGATCCGTCATGCCCGAACATTGATTTCATTCTGGCATATCCAGATTGTTGAACTATGATTTGTTTTGCTTTGTTTCGAACCGATTGAATTGGGACAATTTGTATCGTATGATCGACGTGCATGGATTGCATGGATTTAAGACTCTGTATTTAAGATGTGTGGATGTGCTGCAGCCCATATGGCGTATATAGGCGGCCGGATTTACCATGTCCGGCTGTAGATGCTCTAATGTTGGGCTGGACCAAGTGCATCACATATTTATTTTTCTTTCCAGATCTTTTGGTAACATGGACCCTCTTGCCTTCTCTTTTCAAATTGGAGGCCAGAGTCATTCAGATCCGCTACTTAATAATATCAACGACTCCGATCTATTATATACTGTTACCTTCATATAAAAAGAGAAGGTAAAATGACCATGTTAAAATTAGCCAACAGCTTATGACCTTTTGTGATAATTATTTCTCTGACTATTTCTACTATCTCTGTATCAAAATATAAGAGTAGAGCATTTTGGAGACCGAGCTTCATGAAGACCTTTATTTGAAAAATTCAAAATTTGAACTTTTCAGTTTTAAATTTCTTTAAAAATAAATACACATGTATGCAAGGATGTAACGTGTATGTGTGAAAAAATTCGGAACGAAATGCCTTAAATTGCAATCTGCATGAAAAAAAATCATGGACTTTAAGGATGAATAATACATGTATTAAAAAGCCACAGATTTGTCTTTTTTGTGTAGCTCTCATTTTAACATATTTTGACCTAAAATTTTGCACACATGTACATTATGTATCTATGTATATGTATATTTTCTAGAACTTTTTGAAACTAAAATTTTTGAATTTTAAAGTTTTCAAATTAACGCATCCATGGAGCTCGGTCTCCGTTTGGCATTTTCGATTTTGGTAGGCTAAATTAGCCTATAAAAACGTGTTATATTTTGATAGGGGGGAGTAGTTCATTAAGGTTAACTTTGACGGAAGTTTCCTTTGTTTCAATTTATTCAATTATTATTTATTCCTGAAAATTAAGGTCACAATTAGTAAATCAGTTTTGTTAGTACCTAGCCCATGTTCATGCTAGCAAGTCGCTACGTCCCTGCGCTCTGAGCCGACGCTCGGCACCAGCATTGTTCAATGGCCCGGCATCACACCATCCACTATCTCGCCTATACTATACACAATGCAAAATCACGTAACTGCTTGCTCCTGAGGCATGACGGTGAATCGGCTAGAGATACCGCCAAATACACGTAGGCAGGAGGTGCGCATGTGTCCCTTCATCCGGACAGGAAGTGGATGTTCGTGCTATCTAGTGGTGAGCAGCTAGCGAAGGATACTATAGTAGATGACAAAAGAAAGAGTTCACTCCTTCCTGCCGCTCGGGAACCGCCATTGCTTGGGGTTTTGCGTGCATGCAAAGATAAGAGCATCTTTAGCTGCGCCCCTAACAGACCCTATTCAGGTGATATTTCAGCGTCGGCGTCTAAAAATTGGTCCAGTCGTGTTTCAGAAGGCTATTTTTCACCGGTTTGGGCTGAAACTGGCGCCGGCGGACCCAGCCCGAACCCGGCGCGCTGGGGCGTCCGGGGGCGCCGGGGCGAGCAGTTTTAGCGTGAAAGAGCCGCGGGTCCGCCGAGTTAGCGACAGTCGCCTCGTTGTCCTCAGAACGCCTCGGTTTCCCGCGGGGAATCAATGGCAAGGCTGCCGCCAGTCAGCCTTGCCATTGATTCCTCACGGGCGGCACGTCACGGGCGGCACGGCGACGCCTCCCCTCCCGCCACGCGTACACACGGCGCGAGGCTATAAAACCAGCGCCTCCCCCTCGCCTCTGGCCACACCAGCCCACAGCCGCCGCCGAGCTCTACCTCTCTCCCCGTGCGCAGCCGCCCGCCAGAGTTCCTCCCCTTCCCTCTCTCCGGAAGCCCTTCCGATGGCCGAGCGTTTCCCCGACGACGCGGCGGCGGCCAACGGCTTCGGCCACCGCTCGCTCCACGTGTGGGAGGCCTACCTCTTGTTCGAGGCGAACATCCCGGCGCCACCGGACATGCGCACCGGGCCGACGAGGTGGAGGCTCAGCGCCAGGGGCGTCCCCATTCCCCCGGTGCCCGACGTCGATGCGCGCCTCGCACTCTTCGCCGCCGAGGTCGACCGCGTGCGGGCGTCCCTGACGCAGGAGCAGCGCGCCCTCCCCCAGTACGCCGCCGACAACCACGCGTCGTGCGCGGCGTACTTCCAGCGCCGGCAGGCGCAGCGGCTGGCATCGACCAACGGGGCGCCGGTGGTGGGGGCGTGAAAAACAGCGAGGGGCGCCGCCTATGGTGGGGCGCCCCCGGCCACATGCTCCACGAGGTGCTCCAGCACCTCGAGGGCGACAATGACCCGCCGCTGGCATATCCTGCCGCGGCGGCCGCCTCGGTCCCCCGCCGGAGCGCCGGGCAATGGATGCCCAGGAGGGTTCAGCTCCTCCTCGTCTTCCTCCTCCCGCTCCTCTTCCCATTCCTTCGGCTCGCCGGCGGCGTTCAGCGTCAAGGCCGAGCCCGCAGCGGAGACGCCGCTCGGCCGGCGCACCCGCAGCGCCGGTATCATCATCAATGAGGGCGGCAGGCGCGCCTCCTCATCGGCTCCTCCGCGCTACGTCAAACCGAAGACGGAGCTGGGCCTCGCCGTCGTGAAGACGGAGCCCGGGCTCGCCGGCGGCGTCAAGGAGGAGGAGCTCGATGACGCAGCAGCCTTGAAGTGGGCGCGTGAAGACTGGGCGCGCACGGAGCTGGAGGGCCAGTGCTGCGCCTACGAGCAGTTCGCCGCTCGGCGCCATGGCTGCGACGAGGGAGGCGTCGTCGTCCTCGATGACAGCGACGGGGACGCGCCGCCACCACCGGTCCGCCAGGGTGACGCCGGGCAGGGGTCCAGCAATGGCAGTCGCGTCAAGGAGGAGAAGGCCGACGACGACGACGACGACGGCGAGGATGGCGGCGACGTCGGCGACTTCGCCGCGCTCAGCGAATTCCTCGCCCCTTAAATAGTTGTAGTTCCGGCCTTTTTTTAAATAACTTTGTTATGTAATGTCAAATATGTCGAATATACGTCCAGTTTGCCAAACTTTAGCCGAAAATTTTGTCCAATTTGCGAACTTTGCCGAATTCCATTTAAAAAACGGCGTCTGGGGGCGACCCTGGGGCCGGCGCCTGGGAACCCGCTCGCCCCCACGCCGATTTTAGCGCCGACTCGCCCCCAGGCGACGATTTTACGCGCCCCCTGGGGGCCAACGGCTGGAGATGCTCTAAGCAAGCCATCCAACAGATTGAATCGACCAATATCTGTGGGTGCCACCAAACCATGCACAGTCGCTCTGGTGCGCGTGGGGTTACCCACTCTGCTTTGTACTGAAATTCGTATTAAGCCGTTTCGAAAAAAATCGTAATAAGTCATTTTCAAACTGTGCAGTTTTTTTTGCGGGGGAGATTTTCTTTTAAAATATCCTTTATTCATTCACTCACTGGTTTCATATAAAAAAATTGTGCGTTTACCAAGGAAACTTGTACCCCCTTGTATGAGAGTGGCGTGAGCCTAAGACAGGTCTACTCTTTGCGTCGCTCCCGCGAGCGACCGAGGGATGTACCCTAGCCGCTAGGGCTAGGCCTCCTCCTCCAACTTCCTCCCCTCGCCGCCACCGGGCAAAGTCCGGTCGGCGTAGGTGGCGGTAGAGATCTCTCTTCTCCTCGCTCAATCTTGCGCGGCGCGGGACAATGGCTTGAGCGATGGCGTCGCGCTGATCCAGGGCACTGCAGCACCTGGCCAGGTCGAGAAGTTGCGCCGTGGGTTCCCGTCCGTGTCGCAGAGGGCTGGGTTCGCCGGGGCCTTGCGCGTGTCGACGGCGGCTGGCTAGGCCTAGCCCCAGATCTGGTGCGCCGGGGGCCATGTGGGGGCCTTGGTGGCCGCTCGGATCATCGGCTCGGTCACGTCAACCATGGTTGCGGTGGATGGCGTCTCGGCGTCGGCGGGACGTGACCGGTGGCGGTGGCAACGTCCGGCCTGGTTCCCAGGGAAGCGGCCCTAGAAGGTGGTAGCGGGTGAAGCTCAGGCTACTAGTGGCGGCATGGCGTAGTCATGCCCCTATCCAAGGCGGAACTTCGCCGACGGTCTGGTGGCTTTGGCTCCGGATTAGATCATATCAGTGACGGTGATGAGCACGCGTGGGATCCTTCCCGGTGGTTCCCGCATTTTGGCAAGGTGGGTGGCAACCCTTCTCCCAGACTCCAGTGGTGGCACACATAGGCAGTGGCCGGTGTGCCAGGGCTCCCATGGTGGCAGTGCTGCTGCGGGTGGTCGCCAGATCTGGGAGGCCAGATCTGCGGTTTCGAAGGTGGTCTGGCTGATGCACGAGATGTCGAATGGATTCTCATGGAACAAGATCCGGGTGAAAACATTGTATTCGGCCGGTCACTGGAGCCTGTGATGGTGAAACCCTTGGTGGTTCCTTCTTGTAGGCATCATCGAGGTGAAGCTCCCGCCTCCTTCCGCTACCTCTGGGGGAAACCCTTGATCAGTCAATCTGATGATGGCGGTGCTCAGGTGTCGTTCCCCCCGTGGGGCGTCATTCTTGGAGGTGTGCATTGGCTCGAGGGACTAGTGGATGGTTTCAGTGGTGGAGCGGCGTTTCATGTCACGCATCGACGATGTGGAGTCTCGACGGCGTGTCGCAGCAGGGTCTCGGTGATGGATGTGTGACGATGGACGCGCGTAGGGAGGTGGCGTTGTATGGCGCCGTGGTGGCGTCGACAGCAGGCCTGTCAAGGTCGGTGTGTCAGTACCTGCTCTAAAGATGGATCAGTGGAAGACGGCGGCAGCGGCCTCTGTCTGTGTCGGACCAGTGTGTGCCCCAGACCTGGCAATGCGGCTTGGGTGGGGCCTCTGGGTTTAGATGTTAGGCTTCGATGTGAGATCTGGGTATTCGGATCAGACAGTCTGCACCCCTTCATCAAGTGGATAAGAGTGGCAGCAGACGTTGCCAAGATGGTGGTTCAGACTTATTGAATACTTTGTAAGGTATTTATGAATAATTAATAAAATGGCTGGATGCATAGCGTAGATGTAGAGGTCGGGGTCATCCTCCTTTTCAAATCCCCCCCCCCCCTCTGGTCCTTCTTAGTCTGTATATAAGTTTTGTCCATAGTCAAATTATCTATACTTTGACCAAATATATAGAAAAAGTATCAACATTCATAATGTCAAATCAATATTGAAAGATTCGTTATGAAATGTACTTCCATAGTATATATATATATATATATATATTGTATTGCAATGTTTGACTTGACACTAATCCAATACGCGGAGTAAAAAGGGAGTATAGATATACCCAGTCAGCCGAGTTTTGCCTGGGTACATCCCCTTTAAATAGCTTAGCAACTCAAATACGTAAATGCATAGGTGTTTAGCTTCTTGTAGCTAAACTCACTTCATTTAATGATTTAGCACACACCTAAACTCTTTCATGCATTGGTGAACTTCTTTCATTTAAGTGTTTTCATTTAAGAGTTTTGCCTAGATTGATGTGCTTTTCTTTCATTTAAGTGTTTTCATTTAAGAGTTTTGCCAAGATTGATGTGCTTGGCATTGTTCTTCCAAGGGTCACCATAATGCTCTCTCTCTTCTTAATTTTTGTGAGATGTCAACTTTTCGCTTATGAGGCATACTTAGCACTTGAACACCATGGAGCACTGGAAAGAGCCTTAAAAGTTTGCACAAACCTTTGAGTTATTTTAAAAGGCTATTGTCATATTAGCCTCCAGATCAAATGTATTGAATAGATTGATTTGGATAAAAATCTGTCTTTCCCTTTTTTTATTAATTAAAGGGGCATCTTCTAATCTTCACCTTTGATCTGAATCAAAATCCCTAATACAGTTTAGGGGAGTGTACCAAAGCAAAATTCAATTCACTTATAAAATATAAGGTGTGTTAACTGTTTGAAAAAGAGAGTGAAGTCATCTAATGTGGTCAACCTTTTTTTTGAAAAGGTGGATTACCCCCTGCCTCTACATCAATTGATGTGTTCAACCATATTATTAAACAAAGTCTCCACAAAGTGCGTAATCCAATACAAGTTCACCACCAAAACCGAATAAAAATAGAAAGCTGCCACAACCTGTAAAAATAGGACAAGATGACTAGACACGTATCCTATTGTTAGACCGTCATCCAAACCGGTTGTCGGTATCTCGTGCTACCATCTCCCAAAGGTTGCACCCATAAGCCACATGCTCCCCGACTTCCGCATGGCTGAGTAACTACCACATACGGATCCACCCAGTCACCCAGAAAATAACCTGCAGAAAATTTGTGATGTTTTGTCTGTTAAAAATAATGTCATTCTGACAATTCCAGATAGCCCAAAGTAATGAAAACACTCTGAAAGTGTGAATCGAATATGCGCCATTGTCTTAGGCTCGGCCCCATTTAGCCATGTCCCAAATAAAGTGACGAACGCTATTAGGAGGACTGACGTTAAAAGAAACGTGTATTGTACGCCGCAATAACTTGTCGAGTGGGCATTTGAGGAAAAGATGTTGGACAGATTCATTCTAATCGCAGAAATAACACCATTTACTATCCTCCCAACTATGCTTTGCCAAGTTATCCTTAGTCAAGATCACTTGTAAACAAACCACTTCATTTTTATAGGCACCTCAATTTTTTAAATATGAAGCGACTTTGGAATTGGACCAGTGTTTATCAAATCAACGTACATAGATTTAACTGAGAATACTCCTAACGTTGAAAGATTCCAGTTGCAGTGTATCTAGCTCATCAGAAAGGTTGACCTCCATCAACATATGCACAAGATGTAGCCACCTATCCCATCGCTCCCCCACAAGGGATCTTCTAAACTAAATATTTAACGATCCTAGTATTGTACTAATGAAAGCATCTTTACGTTATACAATATTGTAAAGGGATGGATATTTTATGTCCAGTGGCGTCTCCCCTAGCCATGTATCCTCTCAGAATCTAGTAGTGTTACCGTTTCCAACTATGAACTTGATCCTATTGAAGAAGGCAACCTTTGTCCTCATCAGCCCCTTTCAAAATGGAGAATCATTCGGCTACGCCGTGGCTTGTGCAAGAGTTTTGGAGTGCAAGTACTTGTTACACAATAACTGTATCTACACCCCCCCCTCCACAGATAGCCTACATAGCCATTTACCAAGCACGCACATGTTCTATACTTCAAGGTTTTCAATAACTAAACCCCCTTGGTCCTTCGGCCTACAAATTATATCCCACTTGGCTAATCGATACTTTGATTTATTTTCATCACTTTGCCAGCAAAATCATGATCGATAGAAGTCCAACCTTTTCCATACCCCCACAGGTACTTAAAAAAAGACACAAAGGAACATCGACATACTTTTAAGGACATAATTTATTAGAATTAACCGACCCCTAGAAGACATAAGCTTGCCCTTCCAGCAACTTAACTTCTCCTCGAATCGATCTTTAATGCACTTCCTTTCTTTATTGGTTAACTTAGAGCAAGTATAATAGAGACTAGTCAGCAGGCTATAACATCTTCCACATCAGCAAAATCATAGCTGGAGGAGAGAGAAGTAAGGAGAGAGAACCAGGCCGGCGCTTCATCACTAGCCGAGCGATAGCACAGGAAACGAGGGAATGGAGCCTGCATGCAGCCTGTGCGAGCGCTATGGCCGGCGTTTAGCTCCTCCTAGCCAATCCTTGGACTTTCCTTTGCCTCAGCACAGCATGCATGCATTAAATGTATAGCTAATACTACAGCCGTTCTACTATACGAGGTTTTTCAAATGCGGGCTATAGATGACATGGCGTTGCTATAGAGCCGGCAGCAGGCTTTACTATTAACCTTGCTCTTATGGTGATGACCTGGGATTCCCAAGTGACAAAATGGCAGAGATCCCAACTCACACCGAACAACTGTCTATAATTTTCCCGTTCTTCCTTGGGTGCCCAAAACAGAACAGTTCACTCTTGTGAAAAATAATTTTCAAACCTGACAATTGTTTGAAAATACATATAATCGGTTTAATATTTCTACCTTAGCCATATCATGTTCCATGAAAATAATTATATCATCTACGTACTGTAGTATCGACACCCTACCCTCTATGAGATGAGGAATGAATCCACCTACCTTTCTGTTCTCTTTGGCTCGACCAATGAGAACCGCCAACATGTCAGCGACGATAAACAATATAGGAGACATTGGACCCCCCTATATCAACCCCTTTTGCATCTAGAAATAATAACCTATGTCATCTTTGACCTTTATCCTATGTCGCCTGCTTGTACAAAGGATTCATCCTGCTTCCTCCAAACCGCATCAAAAGCCTTGATACACAAAGCTTGTTGCAAAAATGACCACTTGACATTATCGTAGGTCTTCTTAAAGTCCACTTTGAAGACAACTCCATCCACTTTTTGGAGTGAATATCATGTAAGGTTTCATGTAGAACGACCACATCCTCCAGAATATGTCATCGTGGCATTAACGTCGTCTGAGTCAGCTGCACCATAGTGTGTGCAATCTGTGTGAGGTGACTAGTACCAACTTTGGTAAAGATCTTAAATCTCAAATTAAGCAGACATATCGGTCTAAACTGCTCAATGTGAACCGCCTCCGCCTTTGGCAACATCGTAATAGTGCCAAAGTTAAGTTTAAAGAGTTGTAACTAGCCATTAAATAGACCATCGAACATGGGCATAAAGTCCCCTTTAATGATATCCCAACACCTCTTATAAAATACTTCTAGAAAACCATCCGGGTTAGGTGCCTTATTATTTTTCATTTACGCTATTGTCTCGAACACTTCCTTTTCTGAGAAAGGAGCCGACTGAACCTCATTCCCCCAGTTGAGGTAAGTCCCCAATCATATTCTCGTGTAGCGAGACAAAATTCTCCACCGGTGCCCCAAAGAACTTTTTATAGAAATTTGAGATATGCAACTTTAGGTTCTCTTGCCCGACAATTGTACTCTCATCCTGTTAAAGTTGGATAATTTTATTTCTTATTTGTTTTCTATTCGCAATCATATAGAAGAACTGAGTATTATTATCCCCTTGAATCACCTGTCGAACTTTAGCTTTGAGTGCCCATTTTATCTCTTCTTCTCTGAGAAGCTTTGCTAGCTTCTCTTCGGCCTCTTGCTTGGCAAAACCATTCATCGTGTCGAGTATACTGACCTCGTCTTTTAAATCTAGATTGTTAATGATATTAAGAAGCCTTTCTTTTTCCCGTTCGTAGACACCACTCATTTTTTGCCCAACGCCGCAAGAACTGTCACAAGTGTCTAATTTTATATAGCCATCTTTCAATGTTCAATTCTCCTCTATTCTCTATAGCCCACTCTCTGGCTATCAGATCAAAGAAACCCTCCCTTTCAAACCACGACAATTCGAATGAGAATATATTCTTGTTGTCGATGTGGGTCGCATCACCTGAAAACAAGGAGGGGACTGTGATCAGAAAGTACCCCTTGTAATGCTGGCACCGTTACTAAAGGAAACTTTTGTTCCCATTTTAATACTTGTTAGAACTCGATCCAATTTCTCATAAGTTGAATTCTCGGTCTAAGTTGTTGGCCCAAGTGTATTGTCTCCCTATGAGGTCAATCTCTCTTAGGTCCAGACTCTCAATGATAACGTTGAACATAAACGACCACCTCCCATCGAAATTATCATTGCTATTTTCCTGTCTCCGTCTTATAATGTTAAAGTTGCCACCAACCAAAATGTGCGACCTCTCATCCCTGCAAATCCTTACCAGATCTACCAGGAAGTCAGGCTTGAACTCTGGTTGTGTCGTGCCATACACAGCGACCAGAGCCCACCTAAATCCATCAACTTTAGATCTCACATGAAATTTGATAGCATCTATAGTCACCCAAGATAACATCCCCAACTTCCAGGGTCACGCAATTAACCCCAAGTAAGATCCTGCCAGATCTTCCTCGTGGTGGTAGACAATACCAATCAAAATCTAAACCAACGGAAATAATTCTGAGAAACTGCAAAGTAAAGTTATCTCTACCAGTCTTGAGCAACTTAATAAGATCTAACTTTTGTTCCTTAGAAGTTTCTGCTAAAAACCTACGTTTAGCTAAGTCCGCAAGACCTCTGCTATTTCAGAAAATGCCTCGTGGGCACACCTTCCTCTTCCATGTGTGTTTGGGCTTATCCAGCACTACCGCTGAGTCCGCATGACTATGGTCGTTGCTCAAGCCTTCGCTCAGTTGTAGAGGCCGCATGCTCCTCTACCTCCAAGGCTTCTCCGTCGAGCACAGTGTGGGTCACTAGATCTTCACAAAAACACACTAATGCCCAAACCCTTAACTCGTTAACTTCACTCTCATTCATTGGTTTCACTGTTGTTATATTTCTAAAGCATTTCTATGGCTCTGCCTGCCTCAAGGTCAAGCAAATCATTAACGGACTTAGCAACCTCCCGACTATTCGCCCACAAAGAGGTCCATATGGTGTCAGCATTACTAACTATTTTGTCCTCGAAAAAATGTAATACTGAAAAACTGGTGTTCACGGACATACCTTTAGTGGCTTCGATATCTCGAAGTTTGGCTACTCGCATAGCATGCCCAATCTGCATGTTATCCGCATCCGGCTAGGCCTGAATCCATGACTCACCTTCCTGTCGCCAGACATCGGGTCAGAGATCCCTCCAAAAGCGATGACGTCCTCCACAGAATGACCAGTCGTGGAATGGCCTCCTGCATGGTTCCTTACCGGTACCACAGTGCCGGACACCACGTCTGCACCAGGGACCGCGAGGCCGGCGGCGAAGTAGGGGATGAAGCCCAGGCCACCTGCCTCGGGCTCCCTCCTAAGATGACATTCGGAGAAGTAGCCAGCTCCAGGCGTGACAAAGTAGGGGCTAGAGCGGAGGCCGCCTACCTCGGACTCCCACCCAAGAACTCCGCCAAGGGTGTAGCCAGCTCCGGCTCCATCACCTCCAAGGTCGTGGACATGCGAACCGGTGACATCACCTTGGATAGCGGAGGTGGCTCCTGCTCCGTTGGATCCCGAGACTCAACCCGGCTCCCTAGAGATGACTGCGCCGAAGCCACCTCAAAAGAACCGAACCGGAGCCCCTCCTTGGGCGTTGAAGTAGGTGTAGTCCCCTTGTCCACAGGGGCATCCACAATCTGATTAGGTTATCCGGTGGAGTTAGGAACATCCCCACGTTTGTCGCGGTCCATTATATCGTCCTACTGCCTATCTCTTCCCTCAATCATCTCATCATCACTAACCTTAGCATCATCATCCCCAAGAGGATACCCCTAAATCTCTACCCAGAGATCATATCTCATGTCGCAATAAGTCCATGATATGTATTCCGGCATTTAATCAATCTCGATCACCCCGATGTGTAACCTCACAATGCCATGGCTGCGTGTATAAGGCATATCCACCTTCTCAGTCTTACCGATCAACGACCCAATGCTTATCAACGACCCAATGCTTGAGGTTTCCAAGAATTTGTTTAGGGGCTTAGATGGAGCCCCATGAAACCTGACCCAAATCTGACGTGGTGGAATCCCCTCGGGTTCCTTCTTCTTCCACTCATCGAACTCAAGAAAGCATGTACTGTCAGGAATCCTGCATATACCAAATGCCAGGAGTCGTACCAAATCCTCTTTCCTTGGAAAGTCCATTTTTTACAATTGGTCGTCTATATATACGCACTAGAGACCACTGAAAGTCGCAGTAACTAACCTCCTCACTTGGTGCACTTCTTGCTCCTCTGTCATGGATCCACGTGTGACACACACCAAGCCAGTCCTAGAGCTCTCAAGACGGGATCTGCAAGAATTCATATGTGAACATCAATCGGCGGACAAATTTTAATGTTTAACCTGTGTATCATTATACTGGAGGCAAATTTTAACATACTCCCTCTTGTGGTAATCTAGTTGTAGTTGTAGGAGGCTATGTTCTAGATGCTCTTGTGGTAACATCGTTACTCTTTTGGAACTACATATAGCTTATGTCATCTCTATGTCTATGTTGCATTGTATGTGCCATTCCAAGCTTATCCCCGCATGTCTTTGTCTTGTATATATCCGTTCATGCCGCCGCCGGCCGCATGTATACAAAAACCGTGGCGTCAGCAGTGTCAGAGTGCCACAGCGGCGGTACACAAGCGGGCCACATTAGACGTATGTACGCCGCGAAAAGGTGCGACGACACCCGGGTGTCCCGGCACCCTCCAGTCTTGTCCATTCAGCGAAAATAAAATTCGAGCTAACCACTGTCCAGCAGCAGATGCTTTGCAGTACCAGAGTAATTAGGCAGACTTTTTTAAGGACGCAAACAGGAACGGGAGGAGGAAGTAGCATGCAGGAATAGGTCTGGCAGAAAACAGTCTGACACATGCATGCACAATACAGTATCTCTCTCTTCTCACGTTTTCTCGCTTTAAAAGCAGCCACACATGCATGCACGAAGCTTGCTCTCTCTCCTCACCCTCTCTTTTCAACAAGCTGACATGCATAGCTACAGGGCGCCAGCGGTCCACGAGGGTGATGGTTGAAGTGACAGTGCATGTGCCGCCTACTCAGCCGAAGTGACAGTGACAGTGCATGCGCCTACATGACACAGTTTGCATGGTCACTCCTTTCAGTTTTCTATTCTAGCACGTCGACATGTCATCTCCAATACACCATACTCCTGCGCTTAATGAAGCACCAGAACAGCTAATGGATTCCATTGCTACAGTGCATGGCACAAATCTCAATGCGTCATAGTCTGAATGAATGGTACAGATAAGAGGGTGCCTAGGCACCCGGGATCTAAAAGACCACTCTCATGTACGCCGTAGAGTATATTATCGCCAGCTTCCCGCGATCACGGTCGTCTTCTAGTTCTAGCTAGCTCAAGCTAGCCTGCATGCATGCACCGTCTTCTAGCTAGCCTGATTGCTCCGAACGTCTCTGTACGTGGACATTTCAACGACGTCGGTGTTGCTCCAGTCAATCTCTCTCTCTCTCTCTCTCTCTCATCCGCAACGTCGGCTGTTGAATATTCTTGCTCTATATAAAGCTGCACTGCATACGGTGTACAAGAACAGAGAGGGACAGACACCCAAGGACCACGTACGTCCCTAGCTTCTTCCCACGTTGAGCTGAGCGATGGACCGACAAGTTCCAGCTACAGATCCTTGGTGGCACCCCGACTACTACCCCGGCGAGGCTGCAACAGCCGGCGGCGGCGACGACTTCCTCGACATGTTCGTTGACAGCTCCATGCACGCATGTAGATTGATTTGGCTGTTTCAGCAGTTAATGCATGACTCAAAGTCTCAAAATTCCTTCCTGCAGTGAAGGTCTACTCGGGTTGGCGTGGGAAGGTGGCACGGCTCTTCCCTGCGTCCGCTCTCCGCCACCGGCACTGGGGCCACCGTGCGCGTCGCCTCCAGAGCCAACACCTTCCGAAGACGTGATGGCAGCGTGGCTCTACCCGATCCTCAGTGGCGAGGACAATGCCGGCGACGGCCCGATGGTGAAGAGCGAACCGTCGGCCAAGGCGTCGGGGAGTTTGGGAATGACGGAGAGCGAGGGGAAGCTTCCGGCTACGGACGGCATGGACCATGTCAAGGTATGAACACCTGCATGCACCCAATTACTATATGATTGTGTTATCAAATCGTTTTACAAGTAAATAAGGAGCTCTTCGCTCGACGCTCTGACTTTTCTTCTTATTCTTCTTCTTCTTGTTCTTCTTGTTCTTCAAGATCTTTTGGTGAATTTTAGGAAACGTATATGGCCATTTATGGTCTGAGAAAATTTCGAACTAGTTTCACGTGATATAGCATGTCGGTGCATTTATCAAGTCAGTTTAATAAGTAAACAAATTGCTCTTCGCTCTAACTTTTCTTCATCTTCTTCTTGCAAGATATTTTGGTGAACTTTTCTTTATCTTCTTGGAAGATATTTGGGTGAACTTTTCTTCATGTTCTTCTTGCAAGATATTTTGATGAGCATGGAAGTTTGACGTGATATATATAGCATGTCGGACAATATGTTTTTTTTCAAGGAAATATTGTCTTTCTATGTTACTTTGTGTTCTCTTCTGCTTGAATTCATTTTTCGACCACCCTTTTTTAAGACAAATTATTCAACCACTTGTCGAGCACGCTAGGTCCATTACTTCGAAAAAGTACTAACTTCTTGGTTTACAAGGCCCCTGGACATTTTAAGGCCAACCTTGATCATCAATTTTGAGTACTAATTATATGTAATAAAAGTATAGCTGAATTCGTATTTGACTTTTTTTCCCAATGATTTCACTATTGTAGCATACTACCCATATACTGTGTTGGTCTAACCGGAGATCCCGAAAAAAATCTCAAAATGAATGCGGGCCTTGTAAGCAGATTATAATGTACAAGTACATGTACATTTATGCAGATTATCATAGAGTCAAACTGTCAAGTGATCTAATATGTGGTTTGCACAAGCTTGTGGACTGATTCCTCGTAACCGAAGAAGTTTACATCATCTTTTCCACGAACGAGCTACTGGACTGAGTTTCCCGTAATACTTTTCTGGTTTAGCTGCATGCCAGTCGCCTGAAAACGCAATTTGGGTCAGATGATTTCGCGTGAAGGAAGAAACAGCGAAGGGAAGGAAGGAGCTCGCCGAAGAAGGCTACCCCATTATCTATCTTAGGGGTGTAAGGGCGGTGAGCTCGCCAGATCCCATTATCTATCTTAGAGGTGTAGAGGTGGTGCAAGTTCACCGGAAAAAACTGGCCATCACCAGGGCTAGAGGGATGGCCGGGGGCAGCGGCAACACAGTGGTGGGAGGTGGTTGAGGGGAGGGCGAGGCTGGCGCGGGAGCGCCGCTGGTCGCGAGCGTGGTGGCCGGTCGTTCGGCCGGCAATTCGTTGGGTGGTTCGGGAAGATGAAGAACGTGGGTGCTGGAGGTTGAAGATGCAATCTATTCTTGGCCACACGTTTTGCATCCGATGGCTGATAGGAATCGACTGGCCCAAATTTATTTTTCAGTCGACTTACCTGTAATCAATCTCATAGTTTTCACGTACAGTACAGTGAACTCAATGAACGCAAAAAAAAAAAGTACAGTGAACTGAAGCGTCCCAGCTGCATGGTTTCCAGCTTGTGTACTCTGGTTTCCTTAACTCTTTGCTGTGAGCAATAAGACGATGCAAACAATTTATCCCCTTTCGGGAAGAAGAAATTACAGAAAAAAGAAGACATTGATTTGATCTAAGTATATGCATCTCAGGACACAAACATAATAACGAGCGATTCCAGCGAGAGGAGGAAGGCGGCATCAGGAGGATCAAACAGGGCAAGGTCGTCTCGCCACTCAGATACACAGAACGATACAGAAAAGGTACTCCTGATCGATCTCACGTTCTCATTCCGACGCGCATATCTACATTTTTGAACGGAGCGACGCATCACCGTGAAATTTTGCATGGACGACTACGGCTGTGCAGAGGCGAAGGTGCAAGATCAGTGACAGGCTCAGGACCCTGCAGCAGCTCGTCCCTGGATGCAAAAAGGTCAGCTCATACTCAGTTTGCGACATTTACTGTAATCAACAATCACCCACTGACTGTTATGCTTGTGCATATGCTACTCTCCAATCCAATTCTTCAAAGCCTTCTCTGATTGAGCTGAAGCTGCAAGCTTCTAATGACACCTCGCTCTCAAGTCTGAACGAATCTGATGGACATTTCTCTGCGCAGAGTAACCATGCGTCGACGCTGGAGCAGACGATCCAGTACATGAAGTCGTTGCAACAGCACGTCCAGGCAATGAACGTGAGGCCAGCACAAGCAGTGTACCCCGTCATGCAGACGGCATCGGTGCCGGCCGTTGCGGTGCCGCTAGGCGCCCCGTCAGCCTCGGCAGCTCCAGGGACGGTGGTCGCGGGAGGATGCGTCCCGCTCCTGCCTGCAGGGATGGCTCCGTTCGGAACCATGTTCCCGTACCCTCCTTACCACGCCGTGATGATGCCAGCACAATCCTTCCCCATTTTACCTCCCATAGCCGGCAGCCTCTGCTGCCCCAGAGTGGCTGTGCTCGTCTCCACGGAGCAGCATTACAGAAGGGGGCAAGGGGGGAGGGGGAGATTGTAAGACGGAATCAAGCGACTCGGAAGGAATGGCTAGTCTAGCTCTAGTAACAAAACTAGTTTGATCGGCTTGGATTTTCTTGATTATTTTACAGTTTTCCTTTTTTTTTTTCTGAATTTCAGTGGAGCAAAGGCGCGAACTGCAGATGAGTCAATTAGTGTTAGTGTAGTCAATTAGTGTTACTGTGTATGGACTATGGAGTACTACTACTTACTACTCCCTCGAAGGTCACGCGAGGAATTTATTCAGGTTCGGGCTTTCGGAGAGTAATACCCTATGTCTTGCTGGTTTCATTATTCATGATGGAGGGATACCTCGGGCGAGGGGTTACAATGGTGTATGAGATTGCTATCGAGAGTTGCCTATCTGTGGATAGATGATGAGAACAACCCTAGACCTCCCTTTTATATCAACAGTGGAGGTCTAGCCTTTACATGGCGGTAGATGCGATCGGAGGCACTGCCACCCTCTAGTCTTGGAGGCAACGAAGGTCGTCTTCGCCTCCTAGGGTTCGCTCCTTGTTTTGGGCCTAGTGGGACCCTTCTAGTTATTGAGGTCGGGCTCCCTGGCTACAATAGTAGCGCGTTTCGTGGAAGCGCGCTGCTGCTATTGTACTTAGCAGTAGCGCTTTTCACCAACCAGCGCTACTGCTATGGGTGCCTTATCCCAAGTTCTATCGCCCGTGCCCGACCTTCTTCTTCCTCCCCTCACTCTGCCTCACTCAGCCTCTGCCGCCACCGCATTGCCACCGTCGTCCTCCCTCCTCCTTCCTCGGTATGCCCTCCTCCCTCCTCTCCCTCCTCCTCCCACCGCCCTCCTCCCTCGTCCTCTGGTCAAGCCCTCCCCCTTCCTCTCCTCTGGCCAAGTGATACGTCTCCAACATATCTACTTTTTCTAACGTTTTTCCTCTTGTTTTGGACTCTAATTTGCATGATTTGAATGAAATTAACCCCGGACTGACGCTGTTTTCAGCAGAACTACCATGGTGTTGTTTTTGTGCAGAAATAAAAGTTCTCGGAATGGAACGAAACTTTGCGACGATTTTTTTATACAATAAAAGAGAATTTCTGTAGCCAAGAGCCACCGGAGGGGGGAATCTTGGTGGGCACAACCCACTAGGGCGCTCTAGCCCTCCCAGGCGTGCCCTAGTGGGTTGTCCCCACCTCGTGGCCCCGCAAACCCTGAAACCGACGCTATAAAATCCTATTTTTCCAGAAAAAAATCAGGGAGAAAGAATTATCGCGTTCCACAAGACAGAGCCGCCATCACCTCCTGTTCTTCACCGGGAGGCCAGATCTGGAGTCCGTTTGGGGCTCCGGAGAGGGGGATCTTTGTTCTTCGTCATCACCAACCCTTCTCCATCGCCAATTCCATGATGCTCCCCACCGGGAGTGAGTAATTCCTTCGTAGGCTCGCTGGTCGGTGAGGAGTTGGATGAGATTCATCATGTAATCGAGTTAGTTTTGTTAGGGCTTGATCCCTAGTATCCACTGTGTTCTAAGATTGATGTGGCTATGACTTTGCCATGCTTAATGCTTGTCACTTTGGCCCGGGTGCCATGAATTCAGATCTGAACCGTTTATGTTATCACTATTATATCCATGTTCTAGATCCGATCTTGCAAGTTATAGTCACCTACTACGTGTTATGATCCGGCAACCCCGGAGTGACAATAGTCGAGACCACTCCCGGTGATGACCGTAGTTTGAGGAGTTCATGTATTCACCGTGTGTTAATGCTTTGTTCCGGCTCTCTATTAAAAGGAGGCCTTAATATCCCTTAGTTTCCAATAGGACCTCGCTGCCACGTGAGGGTAGGACAAAAGATGTCATGCAAGTTCTTTCCATAAGCACGTATGACTATTTACGGAATACATGCCTACATTATATTGATTAACTGGAGCTAGTGCTGTATCGCCCTAGGTTATAACTGTCTCATGATGAATATCATCCAACAAGTCGCCGATCCAATGCCTACGAATTTATCCTATATTGATCTTGCTAAGTTACTACTGCTACTGTTACTGTTGCACTTGCTACAAAATTACTGCTATCACTGTTACCGTTACTGTTGCTACTACTACTATTATCAAAACTACATACTACTTTGCTACTGATCACTTTGCTGCAGATAATTAATCTCCAGGTATGGTTGAATTGACAACTCAGCTGCTAATACCTTCAAATATTCTTTGGCTCCCCTTGTGTCGACTCTATAAATTTGGGTTGAATACTCTACCCTCGAAAACTGTTGCGATCCCCTATACTTGTGTGTTATAAAGACCTTTTCTGGCGCCGTTGCCGGGGAGCATAGATATATTTGTTGAGTCACTTGGGATTATTATCAATTTATCACTATGAAGAATCTGAAGGATGCTAAGACTAAGATTTTTCCCTCTAAGACGAGGGGAGGTAAGGAACTGCCATCCAGTTCTGCTTTAGATTCACCTTCTGTTATAAGTAAACTTGCAACACCACCACATGCTATTAATCCTGATATGACGCAAGTTATTGATGATGCTGCTTCTACTATGAATGATACTTATGATGATGCTAGTACCTTGCTTGATGATAATGATGTGCCACTTGGTGACTTTCTTGATGAACAAATTGCTAGAGTAATACAACATGATGTTGTTGAATCTGATGATGAGCTTGAAACTGAAACTCCTGAAACACCTGCTAGAACTAGCCTTCCTAGATATGAATTGCCTAAGGTATTGGAAGGTTATGTTATGAATGAGGAGACAACTAGAGATATTCTTGCTTGTAGGGATATCGATGATCTAGAGAAATTATTATGCAAGTATAAAGAAAAATCTCTGAATGCTAGAATGAAATATGATCCTAAGTTTGCTACTTCACCGATCTTTATTGATGATAAGGATTATGAATTCTCTGTCGACCCAGAGTTAATTACTTTGGTTGAATCTGATCCTTTCCATGGTTATGAAACTGAAACTACTGTGGCACATCTTACTAAGTTGAATGACATAGCCACCCTTTTACTCATGATGAGAAGACTCGCTATTACTTTATTCTCAAATTATTTCCGTTCTCATTAAAGGGTGATGCTAAAGCTTGGTACAATACTCTTGCTCCTGGTTGTGTGTGTAGTCCCCAGGATATGATTTATTACTTCTCTGAAAAATATTTTCCTGCTCATAAGAAACAAGCTGCTTTACAGGAAATATTTAACTTTGTGCAAACTAAAGAAGAGAGTCTCCCACAAGCTTGGGGGAGGCTTTGCCAAGTTACTTAATGCTTTGCCTGATCATCCTCTTAAGAAAAATGAAATACTTGATATCTTCTATAATGGACTAACCGATGCTTCTAGGGATTTTCTAGATAGTTATGCTGGTTGTGTTTTCAGGGAACGAACTGTTGGACAAGCTGAAGAATTATTGAACAACATATTAAAAGATTATGATGATTGGACTCTTCCTGGACCACCGCCTAAACCCACTCCAAAGAAGAGGGGTATATTATATCTTAGTCCTGAAGATATGCAAGAGGCAAAGAAATCTATGAAGGAAAAAGGTATTAAAGCTGAGGATGTTAAAAATTTACCTCCTACTAAAGAAATACATGGGCTTAATACACCACCAATGTATAAAGTGGTAGAGGTAAATTCTCTAATGAAATCCAGTGATAATGACAATCCTCACAATATGCACCCTAGCCAATGCCTTTATGAGTTTGAAAACTACATTAGAAAACAAGATCACTTCAATGCAAATGTTATGAAACAATTGAAATACAATTCTGATATGATTGCTCGCTTGAGTGACTTGTTATTTACAATCTCAAATGATGTTAGAGGTGTTGGAAAACATGCTTCTATGGTACAAACCCAGTTAGAACAAGTTGCTAAATCACAAAGAGAATTACTTGATGAAATGAATAATAATAAACATGATTTTGCTGTTAGAGTAGCAACTAGAGGAGGTAAAATGACTTAGGAACCACTTTATCCTGAGGGACACCCAAAAAGAATTGAACAGGATTGACAAAGGAACAACACCACTGCACCTAGTCCTTCTAAAAAGAAAAAGAAGAAGAAAAATGATAGGACTTTGTGTGCTTCTAGTGAACCTGAAATAGAAAAACCTCCTAATAATGATAATGATGTTTCTATTTCTGATGCTGAAACTCAATCTGGTAATGAACATTCACCTAGTGATAACGAAAAAGATAATGCTGATGTTCATGAAGATACTGAATCAAACAATGAAAAAGAACCAGATAATGATGTTGAGATAGAACCACCTGTTGATCTTGATAGCCCACAACCTAAGAATAAAACGTATGATAAAAGAGACTTTGTTGCTAGAAAACACGGTAAAGAAAGAGAACCGTGGGTTTAAAGACCTATGCCTTTTCCACCTAAGTCAACTAAAAAGAAAGATGATGAAGAATTTGAACGCTTTGCTGAGATGCTGAGGCCAGTCTTTTTGCGTACTCGCTTGACTAATATCTTGAAAATGCCTCCTTATGCAAAGTATATGAAAGACATCATCACTAATAAGAGAAAAATACCGGAAGATGAAATCTCCACAATGCTTGCTAATTATATATACTTTTAAAGATGAAGTACCTAAAAAACTGGGAGATCCGGTAATACTAACTATACCTTGCTCCATCAAAAAGAATTATGTGAAAACTGTTTTATGTGATTTAGGAGCTGGTGTTAGTGGTATGCCTTTCTCTTAATATAAAAATACCTGACTTGAATAAACTCACACCTACTGAGATCTCTTTGCAAATGGCTGACAAATTAACTGCCATACCTATCGGTATTTGTGAGGATGTGCCCGTTTTTGTTGCTAATGTTACTATTTCGACTGACTTTGTTATACTTGAGATGCCCGAGGATGACAACATGTCGATTATCCTTGGTAGACCTTTCTTGAATACTGCAGGGGCTATTATTGATTGCAATAAAAGCAAGGTCACTTTTCATATCAATGGTAATGAGCATAGGGTGCATTTTCTGAAGAAACAATTCCAAGTGAATGGTATTAATGTTATTGAAAAATCTCCGACAATCACTATTGGAAGTTTACATCTACCTCTACCTACTGTTAAAAAGAAATATGAAATGCTTATTGTTGGGGACATTCATATCCCCGTTGAGGTAAATTAGTGATTTATAAAAGTTCTTTGGTTTCATATGCTAATCGGAAGTGGTTGTTAATAAGACTTGATCAACCTTATTAATGGATCATTTTTGAGAGGTATGAAGTTGATGAATTTAGTAAGCGCTACCTTCTGTTCCTACCTTTCCTTTTCTGTTTTTATTAGTTAAATCAAATAAAATGCCATGTTTTGTCAATTTTCCGAATTTCCCGTGCAATAAAAAATGACCCAAAAATATAAGTTCTCAGAATGCTCTGGAAATTTAATATGATTTTTTTCCGAATATTTAAAAATTTCTGGTGAAAATAATATCATAGGGAGGTGCACCAGGTGGGCACAACACACCTGGGCACGCCAGGACCCCCAGGTGTGCCCTGGATGGTTGTGGTCCCCACGTGAGCCCCCTCACTTATCCCTTCACACCACATCATCACTTACCTCCAGAGAAAAATCCCCATTGCTCTCTCTCCCGTGTTCTTGCTCTCAAACCCGTGGATTTCGATCTCTTTGTTCGAAGCTCCGTTTCCAAAAACTGTTTCGGGGGATTGTTGCTTGGTATGTGACTCCACCATTTGTCCAATTACTTTTTGTTTTAGTGGTTTATATTTTGAATAATTAGCTACTCTTGGTGCTGCTATAGATGAGCTTGCATGTTGAATTCTTAGAGTTCTAAGTAGTTTGAATGCTTGCTATGGCCTCTATGCATCCCTGTGAGTAGTTGCTATCAGATTTGTGAAGTTTTGTTGGAAAAAATTATGGACTAAAAATTTCAGAATTTTGTTCATAGGAAAAGGATGAATATCTGTAGGAAGTTTGCTTCTAAGAAGAACTCCAAGGGTGTTATTGGGGAGTCGTCTGACAGTGATCTCCATCCTCGCAGTTTGGCGGAGGTACGGCCGTGCGAATGGCCGCATACCCAGTTCATGGAATAGGCTGGAATCCTTCAGGAGTTCACACAATACGATGCTAATGCCGGCCTCACCGACTTCATCGCAGATGAGTGTGAACAGTATCGTCTCCTCACACCATCTTTTTTCAAAGTTTTACTTTCTTTCCTGGGAATAATCCCCCTGAGGTGCAGTTTAGATTATATGCTGAAACCCGTCATATACCACTTACTGAATTTTGTAACATATGCATGATCCCTTCTGACGAGAGCTTAGCCGAGCCTAGACCAGTAGAGTTTGAGGCCTTTTACCGTACCTTGACAGTGGGAGGTGAGAGAGGGGCGTCAGCTATCACTGCCGTTGGCTTGCATTTTCCCGCTGTTCATTAATTTGCTCTTTTCATTTCAAAATGCTTGCTTGCTAGAGAGCAGGTGGGTGCACTCAGTTCACCTGACATTGCTGTTTTACGTCGTGCGCTAGAGGGCGACAACACTTATAGCTTGGGAGAAATTGTGGCTCATCGCCTCCATATTAATAAATCCAAGGGTAAAATACATGGTGGGATTTTTGCTACGTTTGGCGGCTCACTTTAATGTTGAGATACACCTTAACGATTACCCTCTGACCAAGGTTTACCTAGATCGCGCGGCCATGGATCACCATCATTTTACTGATGTCGATTCTCCTAACATCCCTATTCCATATAACCTGGTTTTTAGTGTGAGGACTCGTGATATTATTCCATTGCCTGCTCCTGCTTTGTTTCATCCTGTTGCCAGGGTCGGATATAGGATTATGCCTGCGGATATCATCGCCTATCGGAACGATCAGGCTGCAACAGTGGAGGAGCCTCGGGATGCATGGATGCCCGCTCCTCAGCACCCCAACTATTATCCAGGCTACTGCTCGATTACCAAGTTAGGCCAAAAGCCTAAGCTTGGGGGAGTACGTGTTTCTCACCGACATTCCATTCATGTTCACACATTTCATTTCATTTGTCGGCGTTCACACTTTTTCATTGTATCATCCATGTTAAATTTATTTTTCTTGCTTTCTTCTTGTGTGTTTGAAAAACTTTAGAAAAACCAAAACAATTAGTTGTAGTTAGTTTACTTTCTATGCATGCTTAGTTGCAATATTAAGAAGAAAACCCAAAAAGATTTCCTTGTTCTTCTTTTGCTTGTTGGGAGCTTTCCCGTGTAATTTGTTTTTCTCGTTTTTGTTTTTCCCTTTTATTTGCTTGTTCAAGAAAACCAAAAACTCCAAAAATATTTCAGTGTGTTTCTCTGAACTTCTTTTCTTTTTATTCAAGTTGTACCAAGGAGAATACCACGATGAAAATGTTGAGTGGCTCTCGTATGAATAACTGTTGATCTAATAAAGAGCCCATTTTACCTTGTCTTCTCCAGTTGAATAAAATGTTTGCAGATTCCAGCTTAGTCCACGGCACTCTTGCACTATTATTATTCTCATATCGTTCGGCCGTGCAAGTGAAAGGAAATAATGACGATATTCGAGGAACTGGTCGTGGCAGAGAGAAATGGGTATGAACTCGACTTGTTCTGTTTGTGTAAATATCTTTAACTTAGTATCCATGATTTAGCCCATTATGATTCAACATGTTTGCAATGACAATTAGAGATTATAGTTTCTCATGCCATGCATAAGTAGCTAGGAGTGGATAATGATTTGTCTTGGATATCAACATTGCGTTCAAATGATTGCGATGTAGTATGATGATATGGTATCCTCCTTTGAATGTTCGAGTAGCTTGAGTTGGCACATGTTCATGCATGTAGTTGAATCAAAACCAACATAGCCTCTATGATATTTATGTTCATGGTGTTCATATCCTACTCATGCTAGTGTCCAATGTTACTTACGCATAATGCATGTTCATGACCGTTGTTGCTCTCTAGCTGGCCCCTTCTCAACGTATTTGCTAGCCTTCGCCTGTATTAAGTGGGAATTCTGCTTGTACATCAAAAACCTTGAACCCAAAGTTATTCCAGATGAGTCCACCATACCTACCTATATACGGTATTACCCTGCCGTCCTAAGTAAATTTGCATGTGCCACCTCTAAAAACTTCTAATAAATATCCTTTTTGTGTGCCTAGATTGTTCATGGAATGACAGGAGGTGGTCGGTATCTTCCATGCTAAGCGGGTAATTCTCAGGTCGAGTGTTTATTCACTTGCCATCGCACGAGAAATGGGCGGTAATTGGGATGCCCAGTCCCAAACTGCAAACAGAATTGGTCTCTCAAATAATCGAACAAAAACTCCCAATGGATTCATAGCCTTTACTTTATCGCTTGGGAACCGCCACTAGCGTGCTTAGCATGGAAGATATTGATAACTGATGGTCATGAAGTAAATGAGAAGGGTGCATGTCTCAAAATATCATTTACTTCTGTTTTAAAAAAATTAGCTCTGGCACCTCTGCAAATCACTTCTTCCCTCTTCGAAGGGACTATCTATTTACTTTTATGTTGTGTCATCACCTTCTAAAACAAGCGCCAGAACCTGAGAGCCCTGCTGTCATGACTTCTGCATTGTGTGTAGCTAATGTTGGGTACATTATGACTGGATCTTTTCTACCATGAATTACAATGTTTAGTCGCGACTTGAACTTTGGAGGTGCTCTGCATTTATGTTTTGCGGTCTCAGAAAGGGCTAGAGAGATACCACTATTGTCATATTATATCATGGTTGTTTTGATAATGTGTTGCTATTTGAGATATCTTATTATTGCTCGCTAGCTGATTATGTCATTGATATGAGTTAATATAATTTTTAAGAGTTATTGTCGGAATGGTTAGTTATAATGTTGGCTGAAAACCTGGGTGCTGTTTAAGCTTATTTATGCAAACAAGAGCAAAAGAGTTCGTACAAGTTTTTCTTTTTCACTTTTAGTTTATCAACTGAATTGCTTGAGGACAAGCAAAGGTTTAAGCTTGGGGGAGTTGATACGTCTCCAACGTATCTACTTTTCCTAACGCTTTTCCTCTTGTTTTGGACTCTAATTTGCATGATTTGAATGAAACTAACTCCGGACTGACGCTATTTTCAGCAGAACTACCATGGTGTTGTTTTTGTGCAGAAATAAAAGTTCCCGGAATGGAACGAAACTTTGCGAGGGTTTTTAATACAATAAAAGAGAATTTCTGGAGCCAAGAGCCACCAGAGGGGGCACCTGGGTGGGCACAACCCACCAGGGCGTGCCAGCCCTCCCAGGCGCGCCCAGGTGGGTTGTCCCCACCTGGTGGCCCCGCAAACCCTGAAACCGACGCTATAAAATCATATTTTTCCAGAAAAAATTCAGGGAGAAAGAATAATCGCGTTCCACGAGACGGAGCCGCCGTCACCTCCTGTTCTTCATCGGGAGGCCAGATTTGGAGTCCGTTTGGGGCTCCAGAGAGGGGATCTTCGTTCTTCGTCATCACCAACCCTTCTCCATCGCCAATTCCATGATGCTCCCCACCGGGAGTGAGTAATTCCTTCGTAGGCTCGCTGGTCGGTGAGGAGTTGGATGAGATTCATCATGTAATCGAGTTAGTTTTGTTAGGGCTTGATCCCTAGTATCCACTATGTTCTAAGATTGATGTTGCTATGACTTTGCCATGCTTAATGCTTGTCACTTTGGGCCCCGGTGCCATGAATTCAGATCTGAACCGTTTATGTTATCACTATTATATCCATGTTCTAGATCCGATCTTGCATGTTATAGTCACCTACTACGTGTTATGATCCGGCAAACCCCGAGTGACAATAGTCGGGACCACTCCCGGTGATGACCGTAATTTGAGGAGTTCATGTATTCACCGTGTGTTAATGCTTTGTTCCGGTTCTCTATTAAAAGGAGGCCTTAATATCCCTCGGTTTCCAATAGGACCCCGCTGCCACGGGAGCGTAGGACAAAAGATGTCATGCAAGTTCTTTCCATAATCACGTATGACTATTTACGGAATACGTGCCTACATTGTATTGATGAACTAGAGCTAGTGTCGTATCCCCCTAGGTTATAACTGTCTCATGATGAATATCATCCATGTGACGCCCGGATAATTAAGCTACAGTGAACCTCTACTAATGATGCCATGTCACCTCGGTTACTGTTAATAAACTCGCGTTGATTCGAAACAGATTCAAATTCAAATTCAAAATCAAGTCAAATGATAAAGCTTTTCAAATATTAAAACTAAATTGTTCGGGTTGTGCCAAATAATGCATAGGTAATTATGGCAGAGAAACCACACTTTTATAAAATGTCTCAATACTCTAAAATGAGTATAATAGTAGCAAAAACAATTATTTAATTGCTTTTAAAATGATAAACAATTTAATTGTGGCAGTGTTATAATTACTATTACTAATTTAGGAGCTAACTATATGTTTTACAATACTAAAACATTTTGATAAATGAAATAAAGAGAAAAGAGAAAAAACACAACCCCCCTAGCCAAATGGGCCAAAAGGCCTAGCTGGCAAGCCCACTCGCCTGACCGGCCCGTCCCCACTCCCTTATCCCGTGGTGCCGAAACCCTAACCCCCTTACCGCACCACTTCCACCCACTCCCTCATGCTCTCCTCCCCCCTTCCCGATCCAATCTGGATCGGGGAAACGAACCCTGTCGCCCCTCGCTCGAGGCCATCGCGCCACTCGACGCCGCTGGACCCCGCCGTCGCCAGAGCACCACCAACACCCGCACCTCGCCGCCTCCTCCCCTGCGTCGTCGTCGTCCCCGACATCCTCCCCGCGCCCCACTGCCCTATCCCTACGGCCCCCGTGAGCTCCCCCTCCTCCTTTCTCCCTCGCGCGCACGCGTTCACGCCGTGGCCTCCTCCCCAGGCGCCGTCCCCGCTCGCGCTCGCTCCCAGCCTGGCCGCGCCCCTGCGCCTCAAGCACACGCATGCGTGCGCCCAGGGCCGCGTCTCGCTCGCGTGCGCCCGCCCGTCGCCTCACCCCTGCTGCGTGCTGCTGCTCTACTGCTAGCCATGGCCGCCGGCGCCCCGCCGTGCCCGGCCACGCGCCGCTGCTCCCGGCGGCTCCGACGAGCCTCCCCCGCGTGCACCACCGCCTCTGACTGGGCCTCCAGCGCCCGCGCGCACCGCCTCCCCTGAGCGTACCCGCCTTCGCATCGCTCCGCCGTGCCCGTGCCCACTGCCTAGCTCGCCCTGCTGCGCTCCTCATCGCCAGGCCGCGTCCACCGCCTCCCCGCACTGTCCGCCGCTTCCCCGCACCGCTGCATGTGGCCTCCCCACACGCGTCGTAGCCGCCCGCTCGCCCCTGCTCGCTGAGCTGCTCACAGCTGCGGCTGCGCCCGTAGCTGCCTCCTCCACGCCCCGCGCCTGCGCCGCGGCTGCTCGTCCCTGCTGACCCTGCGCGCCCGCAACCGCGCCTCTCAGCGCCGGCTTCCTTCGCTGGAGACAGCCGGCCGGCGAGCCCCGCCGAGGCCGCCGGCGCGCTCTAGCGCCCGTACACCCCGCCGCGGCCCGGTCTGCCCCCTCGTTCGGGCGCCCGCCCCGTTAACCGCCGCCCGTTCGCCCGTTAGGCCCCTGTAAGTCAATGACAAGTGGTCCTAGCCCCAGAATGAAAATAGATTAAAAGAAGAATAAAAATAATAATAAAGACAACAATTAATTAATTATGATAATTAATTAACTTAATTAATCCTATTAATTAATCTAATTAACCCTGTTAATTAAGCTTAATTATCTGACTAGATAAAGAGTCTATGACAGTAGGGACCCGCTGGTCAATTAGACCAGTCAACGGTCAATGCTGACTAGACTATTGACTGGCCCCACCAGTCAATCTCTGCTGACTGGGCAGTTGACCAAGTCAACTGGGCCTACTGGTCAGCCACACAAGCCATTTTGTGGTTACACCTGTGTGCACCCATAGCAATTTAACATTTAATTTTCAAATTAAAACAATTTAGAAAATGATTTAAAACTTTAAAAATTAATATAAAATAAACCGTAGCTCAGATAAAAAAACTTTGTACATGAAAGTTGCTCAGAACGACAAGACGAATCCGGATACGCAGCCTGTTCGTCCGCCACACATCCCTAGCATAGCAAACACGCAACTTCCCCTCCGGTTCACCTGTCCGAAAATGCGAAACACCAGGAATACTTTCCCGGATGTTTCCCCCTTCGTCGGTATCACCTACTACTGCGTTAGGTCACCTATAGCACCGCGTATTGCTATATTACGCTGTGTGATGATTTGATTGCTCTATTATTTATTGTGTTCCCCTTCCGTTACTTCTTTCCGGTAGACCCCGAGGCTGTCGGCGACCCCCAGTTCGACTACGGTGTTGACGACCCGTCCTTCTTGCCAGAGCAACCATGCAAGCCCCCCCCTTGATCACCAGATATCGCCTATTCCTTCTCTCTACTGCTTGCATTAGAGTACTGTAGCATGTTACTGCTTTCGGTTAATCCTATTCTACTGCATAGCCTGTCATTGTTGCTACAGTTGTTACCCTTACCTGCAATCCTAAATGCTTAGTATAGGATGTTAGTATTCCATCAGTGGCCCTACACTCTTGTCTGTCTGACATGCTATACTACTGGGCCGTGATCACTTCGGGAGGTGATCACGGGCATATGCTATATACTTTATACTGTTACATTACTTATGATACTATTCCGAGATGGGGGCTGAAGGGGCAGTTGGCTCCATCCCGGTAAAGGTGGGCCTGGGTTCCCGACGGCCCCCGACTGTTACTTTGTGGCGGAGCGACAGGGCAGGTTGAGACCACCTAGGAGAGAGGTGGGCCTGGCCCTGGTCGGCGTCCGCGGTTACTTCAAAATAACACGCTTAACGAGATCTTGGTATTTGATCTGAGTTGGGTCGTTGACCTTATACACACTAACCGCCACGTGGGACAAGATATGGGCAACTGGCATCGTGGTATCAGCGGAAGCCTTCTTGACGTCAGCGATTGAGCGGCGCGCGCCGGATTGGACTAGAACGCCTGCTCTTGTATTAGGGAGGCTACGTCTGCTTCCGGCCGCCCTCGCAACATGCAGGTGTGCAATGGGCGATGGGCCCAGACCCCTGCGCCATAGGATTTAGACCGACGTGCTGACCTCTCTGTTGTGCCTAGGTAGGGATGCGACGTGTTGATCTTCCAAGGCCGGGCATGACCCAGGAAAGTGTGTCCGGCCAAAGGGATCGAGCGTGTCGGGTAATGTGGTGCACCCCTACAGGGAAGTTTATCTATTCGAATAGCCGTGATCTTCGGTAACAGGACGACTTGGAGTTGTACCTTGACCTTATGACAACTAGAACTAGATACTTAATAAAACACACCCTTCCAAGTGCCAGATATAACCCGGTGATCGCTCTCACACAGGGCGACGAGGGGAGGATCGCCGGGTAGGTTTATGCTATGGGATGCTACTTGGTGAACTTACCATCTACTCTCTTCTACATGCTGCAAGATGGAGGCTGCTAGAAGCTAGTCTTCGACATGACTAGCTATCCCCCTCTTATTCTGGCATTCTGCAGTTCATCCACCAATATTGCCCCTTTACACTGATACCCCTGCATATGTAGTGTAGATCCTTGCTTGCGAGTACTCTGGATGAGTACTCACGGTTGCTTATCTCCCTCTTTTCCCCCTTTCCATTTTACCTGGTTGTCGCAACCAGATGCTGGAGCCCAGGAGCCAGACGCCACCGTCGACGACGACTCCTACTACACCAGAGGTGCCTACTACTACGTGCAGGCCGCTGACGACGACCAGGAGTAGTTTAGGAGGATCCCAGGCAGGAGGCATGCGCCTCTTTCGATCCGTATCCCAGTTTGTGCTAGCCTTCTTAAGGCAAACTTGTTTAACCTATGTCTGTACTCAGATATTGTTGCTTACACTGACTCGTCTATGATCGAGCACTTGTATTCGAGCCCTCGAGGCCCATGGCTTGTATTATGATGCTTGTATGACTTATTTTATTTTAGAGTTGTGTTGTGATATCTTCCCGTGAGTCCCTGATCTTGATCATACACATTTGCGTGTATGATTAGTGTACGATTGTATCGGGGGCGTCACAATCCAACAAGTCACCGATCCAATGCCTACGAATTTATCCTACATTGATCTTGATAAGTTACTACTACTGCTGTTACCGTTGGACTTGCTACAAAATTACTGCTATCACTGTTACCGTTACCGTTGCTGCTGCTACTATTATCAAAACTATCATACTATTTTGCTACTGATCACTTTGCTATAGATAATTAATCTCCAGGTGTGGTTGAATTCACAACTCAGCTGCTAATACCTTCAAATATTATTTGGCTCCCCTTTTGTCGAATCTATAAATTTGGGTTGAATACTCTACCCTCGAAAACTATTGCGATCCCCTATACTTGTTGTTATCACCAAGCCCTCCTTCCTCCTGTCCTCGGCCAAGCCCTCCTCCGCCAGCCCTCCTCCCACCCCCCTCCTCCCCCTCCTCCTCTCTCCTCCCTCCTCATCTCTCCTCTCTCCCTCCTCCCCCTCCTCCTCTCTCCCCCCTCCTCCTCCCTCCTCCCTCCCCCACCCCCTGCTCCCTCCTCCCTCCCTCATCTCTCCTCACTCTGTTCTTGCATAGAGTAGATTTTTTAGTAAATTAGTAAAAAACTCTAACTAGATAGGTTAACTAGGTTGGCTAGCTAGGTTAACTAGTTTAATTAGGTTAATTATCTAGGTTAACTAGGTTAACTAGATAGGTTATTTATAGTAAGTGCTTAATAGAACTATTTTATTTCTAGTAAGTGCTTAATAGAACTAGTTTATTTATAGTAAGTGGTTAATATATTTTGTTTATGCAAAAATCAAGTATTTGCCCCTTCCTCATCCCCGCAGTCGTCCCCATCGTCGACCCCTTAAGACCTCTAGGTGAGAATAGACAAATGATAATGTGTTGTAAATGTCGATGATGAAAATGCTAGTGCTAGTTGCCATGTCATTGATGTCGATGATGATGCATTCTGAATATAGAGGATGTCATGGTGTTCTTGTTTGCAATGTGCCTCCGAGTGGCCTATGTTTTGCCGGAATGTTGATTCGTTTCCGTCCTGGCAAATTTCAGGCGCTCGATATGTCTTGTCTTTAGCAAAGGTCATGCCAAAAAATTTCATGAATTTTAGCATGACTTGTGCTACAATGTAGGGCATATAGAGTGCTTGTGTTGAGTTTCCTGGTAGTTGCCTTTGATTGATTTTCAATTAATGTTTCCACTATGAACATAGGAAATGTCAGACGACGAAAAGAAATTCGGTATGTGCGAATACTGCAAAGACGAGGGCGGCATGTGCGACAGGCCTCGGCTAGTTGGTGGTAGGCGCTTCGGCATCATGCTGGATGAGAACTTCGAAGTGGATACAGTAAGTCACAACGACAAGTATTTTTTCGTAATTAAGCATGACTTCTGCTTCTTTTGCTTCATCTTATAATTTTAACTTTTTACTATTCTACTAGCGTATCCCCCGCCATGCAAGAATTTATGTCTTGGATAAGATTGGTTTCAGTAGTATGGAAAGTATGGAGGTAAAGAGAGTTCACTTGAGGATCGAGCATGGTTATACTTTTGCCGTAAAATTATACAATGCAGATACCTACACCTATTTTGAATGCAAAAATTGGAGAGCACTATGCATTATGCATTTGCGCCTGATATGCTTATCACCTTTGATATTCGTCCGGAAGATGAAATTGAATGTAATATCGACATCTGGGTCGATGTGCAGATGCCTCCAATTCTTCCATTATGTGAGTTTCTCAAGCATATTTATGTCTTGGATATTGTTTATTTAAAAATAGTTGACAACTAATTTCTATTGACAGCTTATTTCCATTCAAGAAAACATATCCGGCGCTTGGTAGAAAACACCTACTACTGTCCTGGGGCTGAACGAAACTTCGAGGAGATAAGTCATTATGTTTCATGGCTTGAGGATCTTGATACTGTCAAGACAGGTTATGTTCCTGGACTTCACAATATTAGTACTCAAAATGTGCGACCACTAGTGTGCGTATTGAACTACGGTCACATCTATTTAGGAAAGATAGTAAGATTTTTACTATTTGTCCTCAGTGCATCTTTTGCATACATTATTTTTTAAGCTACACTTCATTGCTAAGTATGTTACTACGATGTTCTTCAACAGGGACTCCCGATGAATGTTGTGCCTCATTGGATCGAGCCTAAAGGTCGCATGACAATGGTTAGCTTACGGCCAAGACATCCTACATTGCACATGAGTGCATTCAGGATTTCTCGAAGCGAGCAAGTCTTAATAGTCAAAGACTGGAGCAAAATTGTGAAGGATCACAGCAGAGAAGTACTAGGGGGCAGCAATCAGAAGCGTGGCCCACAATTAGGAGACAGGTTCAACTGCATTCTCGAATATGATGAAGCAGGAGTGCTACACATGTGCTATGCTATTTTACCTGAGAGAGAGCAGAAGGAGTGATTAGCTAGGTAGAATGAGTTTGAAGATGATGATGTGCTACATTATGACTATGATGATTAAATAGCTAGTGTTGGTGGTAATGACTATGATGATTATTGTTAGCTAGTGTTGGTGGTGATTAGATAGCTACACTATGACTATGATGTTGGTAATGGCTATGATGATTATTAGCTAGTGTTGTTGGTGATGATATGATGCAAGAGTTTTTATATTAATATGATGATGATGTTGATCATGATTATCATGATGATTTGCTATTATGATCATGATTAGTTATAATATCATAGGTGGAGGGAACGCGGATTAGATTCATGTGGATGGATCAAAAGTGACCAAAAGTTAAATTAGTAGGATCCTCGTCCTAATTCAACTTTTGATTCATCCAAATGAATCTAATCCATGTTTCTTCCTCACAATGAAATATTAATTAATTATGGACATAATGATATAACAACCTCTTAATTGGTACTGTATCAAAAATTTTATAACAGCGTATAAATACACTAAAATAAAAATAAATGAAAAACAGAATAGTGGTAGCGCGGGGCACAAAAAATGCTACTACTAGTTAGATTAGCAGCATCGCTTGTATGGAAAGCTCTACTGCTAAGTAGCTATAACAGTAGCGCAGGTTGTAACGCGCTACTGCTAAGTGTTAACTGTAGCGCCGTATCAGTAGCGCGGTACCCCGCGCTACTGATAGCCCACAGACCCGCGCTACTGCTAGGCTTTTCCCTAGTAGTGATGGATAGCCTACATAGCCATTTATTAAGCATGCACCTACTCTATATTTCAAGGTTTTCAATACCTAAACCCCATTGGTCCTTCGGCCTACAAATTTTATTCCACTTGGCTAATCTATACTTCAATTTATTGTCATCACTTTGCCAGCAAAATCGTGATTGATAGAAGTCCAAAATTTTCTATACCCCCACATGTACTTCAAAGAAAGAGAAAAAGGAACATCAACATACTTTTAAGCATAGAGTTTATTAGAATTAGCCGACCCCATAAAACATAAGCTTGCTACCTTCCAGCAACTTTGCTTCTTCTCGAATCGATCTTCAATGCACTTAGATTCCTTATTGGTTAACTTACAATGATGAATTGGGATTCCCAAGTAACTAAATGGAAGAGATCCCAACTCACAACCGAACAATTGTCTATAATTTTCCTGCTCTTTCTCGGCGAGCCCCGAACAGAACAGTTCACTCTTGTGAAAATTAATTTTCAAACTAGACAATTGTTCGAAAAGGCATGAAACCAGTTTATATTTTTAGCCTAAATAATTGTATAGTTTGTGTATTGTAGTATAGACACCCTACCCTCTACGAGATGCGAAACGAGTCCACCTACCTTTGTGTTCCCTTTGGCTTGACCAATGAGAATCGCCAACATGTCAGCGTCAATATTAAACCGTATATGAGACATCGGATCCTCCTGTATCAACCCCTTTTTCGTTTGGAAATGACCTATGTCATCATTGACTTTGATCCCTACGTTGTGTAAAAAGGATTCAACCTTCTTCCTCGAGGCCGCATGAAAACCCTTCATACGCAAATCCTTTTGCAAAAATGGCCACTTGGCTTTATCGTAGGCCTTCTCAAAGTCCACTTTGAAGACAACTCCATCCAGTTTATTCGAGTGAATATCATGTAAGGTTTCATATAGAACGACCAGACCCTCCAGAATATGTCGTCCCGACATGAATGCTGCCCGAGTCAGTCGCACCACAGTATGCACAATATGTGTGAGGCAACTAGTACCAACTTTGATAAAGATATTAAAGCTCACATTAAGCAGACATATCGGTCTAGTCAATACGAACCGCCGCCTCCTTCTTTGGCAACAACGTAATAGTGTCAAAGTTAAGTTTTAACAATTACGACTGGCCATCAAATAGATCATGAAACATGGGCCTAAGGTCCCCTTTATTGATATCCCAACACCTCTTATAAAATTCTGCTAAAAAACCATCCGGGCTAGGTGCCTTATTATTCTTCATATGTATTATTGTCTCGAAAACTTCCTTCTCTAAGAAAGGAGCCGGCAGAATCTCATTCTCATCAGCCCCCAGTTGAGGTAAGTCCCCAATCACAATCTCGTGTAGCGAGACAAAATTCTCCACCAGCGCCCCAAAGAGATTTTTATAGAAATTTGAGATATAAAACTTTAGGTTCTCTTGCCCGACAATTGACCCTCATCCTGTTCAAGTTGGATACAATTATTTTTCTGTGTTTTTCATTCGCAATCATATAGAAAAACTGAGCATTATCATTCCCCTGAATCACCTATTGAACTTTAGCTCTGAGTGCCCATTTTATCTTTCTTCTTTGAGAAGCTTTGCTAGCTTCTCTTCAGCCTCTCGCTTGACAACACTGTTTATCGTGTCGAGTGCACTGGCCTCAGCTTTTAAATCTAGACCATTAATGAGACTAAGCAGCCTTTCTTTTTTCTGTTTGTAGGTATCACTCTGATTTTTTGCCCAACCCCGCAAGAACGCAAGTGTCTAATTGTATATTGCCATCTTTCAGTGTTTGATTCTCCTCTATTCTCTATAGCTGACTCTCTGGCTATTACATCAAGGAGACCCTCCCTTCCAAACCATGACAATTTGAATGAGAAGATGTTCTTGTTGCCGGTGTGGGTCGCATCACCAGAATCAACAAGGACATGAGTGTGATCGGAAAGTCCCCTTTGTAAGGCTCACACCATTACTAAAGGAAACTTCTATTCCCATTCAATACTTGTTAGAACTCGATCCAATTTCTCATAAGTTGGATTCTCTAAGTTGTTCGTCCAAGTGTATTGCCTGACTATGAGGTCAATCTCTCTCGGGTCCAGACTCTCAATGATAACACTGAACATAAACGGCCATCTCCCATTGAAATTATCATTATTATTTGTTGGAAATATGCCCTAGAGGCAATAATAAAGTGATTATTATTATATTTCCTTGTTCATGGTAATCGTTTATTATCCATGCTATAATTGTATTGACTGGAAACTCAAATACATGTGTGGATACATAGACAACAACATGTCCCTAATGAGCCTCTACCGGACTAGCTCGTTGATCAAAGATGGCTATGGTTTCCTAGCCATAGACATGAGTTGTCATTTGATAACGGGATCACATCATTAGGAGAATGATTTGATGGAAAAGACCCAAACTATAAACGTAGCATATGATCGTATCAAGTTTATTGCTATCATTTTCTGCATGTCAAGTATATGTTCCTATGACCATGAGATCATGCAACTCACTGACACTGGAGGAGTACCTTGTGTGCACCAAACGTCGCAACGTAACTGGGTGATTATAATGGTGATCTACAGGTATCTCCAAGGGTGTCTGTTGAGTTAGCATGGATCAAGACTGAGATTTGTCACTCCGTATGACGGAGAGGTATCTCAGGGCCCACTCGGTAATATAGCATCACAATGAGCTTGCAAGCAATGTGACTAATGGGTTAGCCACGGGATCTTGTATTACGGAACGAGTAAAGATACTTGCCGGTAACAAGACTGAACTAGGTATGGAGATACCGACGGTCGAAGCTCGGGCAAGTAACATACCGATCGACAAAGGGAACTGCATACGGGGTTAGCTGAATCCTTGGAATCAAGGTTCGGATGATAAAGATCTTTGTAGAATATGTGGGAACCAATATGGACATCAAGATCCCGCTATTGGTTATTGACCATAGAGGTGTCTCGGTCATGTCTACATTATTCTCGAACCTGTAGAGTCCGCACGCTTAACGTTCGGTGACGCTAGAGTAGTATTAGGATATTCACGTTGGTGACCGAATGTTGTTTGGAGTCCCGGATGAGATCCCAGACGTCACGAGGAGCTCCGGAATGGTCCAGAGGTAAAGATTTATATATGGTAAGTCATATTTTGATTACCGGAAAAGTTTCGGGTTTTTACCGGTATTGTACAGGGAAACTTCTGGAAGGTTTCGGAAGATTCTAGAAGGTTCCGGAGGGTTCCGGAGGAGTCTGGAAGGGTCCCTCCAGCACCTAGGGCATGCATGGGCTGTAAGGGGGGTGCCCTAGCCTTATTGGGCCAGGCGCACTAACCCCCTAAGGCCCATCCGTCTAGGGGAAATAAAACCCTAAGGGGGAGGGCCTCCACTTGGCTTGGAAGGCACTCCTCCCCCTTTGGCCGCCTCCCCTCCTTGGAGGCGGGGCTAGGACTGCGCCCCCAGCCCTCCAATACCCCTATATATAGTTGGGAGGAGGGGAAAGGGCTGGACACAACATTTCCCACGCCCCGCGGCCTCCTCTCTCTCCCGTTCTTCCTTGTTCGTAGTTCCGGAGGCGCTTGGCGAAGCCCTGCTGGGATTGCTCCACCACCATCTCCGCCATGCCATCGTGCTGGTTGAGATCCCATCTACTTCTCCTCCCTCGCTTGTTGGATCAAGGAGGAGGAGACGTCATCGAGCCGTACGTGTGCTAAACGCGGAGGTGTCGTCCGTTCGGCGCTAGATCCGATTGGATCGCGAAGAGTACGACTACATCAATCGCATGTTATACGCTTCCGCTTAGCAATCTACAAGGGTATGTAGATCCAATCTATACTGTCATAGATGTCCATCTCCTCGATTGATCTTGGTGAGCGTAGGAATTTTTTTTGTTTCCCATGCAACGTTCCCCAACATTATTTTATTGTCTCCACCTAATAATGTTAAAGTCGCCACCTACCAAAATGGGCAACCTCTCATCCCCACAAATCCTTACCAGATCTGCCAGGAAGTCAGGCTTGAACTCCAGCCATGTCGCGCCATAAATAGTGACCAGTGCCCACCTACCCCGTCAACTTTCGATCTCACATGAAATTTGACAGCATAGTCACACGGGATAACAGCCATGGGCTCGCAATTAACCCCAAGTAAGATCCCGCCAGATCTTCCCTATGGTGGTAGACAATGCCAATCAAAGTCTAAACCAACGGAAATCATTATGTGAAACTGGAAAGTAAAGTTATGTCTACAAGTCTCAAGCAATGCAAGAAAATCTAGCTTTTTTTCTTGGAAGTTTCCGCTAAAAACCTACGGTCAACCAAGTCTGCAAGGCCTCTGCTATTCCAGAAAATGCCTCTCATTTTTCATCATGAAATTTTTGTTTGAATTTGATTAGCGCACTTTGACGCACCGCAAAGAGTGGGTACACCCCTGAGTCTGCATGACCGAGGTCGTTGCATAAGCCTTCACTCGTTTGTAGATCTCGCATGCTCCTCTACCTCCAAGGCGTCCCCTTCGAGCACACTGGAGGGAAATATATCCTCACAAAACACTCTAATGCCCAAATCCCTAACTCATTAACTTCACTCTCATTCATTGGCTTAACAAGCGCTATATTTCTAAGTATTTCCATGGCTCTATCTACCTCAAGCTCAAGCAAATCATTAATAGACTTAGCAATCTCCCGACTATTTCCCCCCAGAGAGGTCCCTATGTTATCAGCATTACTGAATATTTCGTCCTTAGAAAAATGTAATACTGAAAGCCTGTTGTTCATGGACATAACTATAGTGCTTCGATATCTCGATTTGGTTGCCCGCATAACACTCCCCATCTGCAAGTCATCCGTGTCCGGCTAGGCCTGAATCTATAACTCATGCTCCTGTCGTCGGAGATTAGGTTAGGGATCCCTTGAAAAACGATGACATCCTCCATGGAATGACCAGTCAGGGAGCGACCTCCTGCCTGGTTCCCAACCGGTTGACAGGGTCGGACTCCACGGTCCGTAGACCGCGAGACGAGAGGAGAAGTAGGGGGATGAAGCTGAGGCCACATGCCTCAGGCTCCCTCCTACTACCACCTCCGAAGAAGTAGCTAGCTCCAAGCGTGACGAAGTAGTGGCTAGAGCAGAGGCCACCTGCCTCAGACTCCCACCCAAAAACTCCGCCGAGGGTGTAGCCAGCTCCGGCTCCATCACATCTATGTCGCAGAAATATGACCCGACAACATCACCGGGGATAGCGAAGGTGGCTCCTGCTCTGTTGGATCACCAGTCTCAACCCGGTCCCCCAGAGATGACTAGGCACCGAAGCCGCCTCGAAGGAACCGAAACAGAGCCCCTCCATGGGCGTCGAAGTAGGTGTAGCCCCCTTGTCCACAGGGGCATCCACAATCTGATTAGGTTACCCGGTGGACTTAGGAACATCCCCACACTTGTCGTGGTCCATTATATCGTCCCGCTGCCCATCTACTCCCTCGGTCATCTCATCGACATTAACCTTAGTGTCGGTGTACAAAAAGAGGGGTGCGTTTTTGTACCCCTATACCTGTGCACGGGCAGTCGGAGCCGCGCCTGCTGTCGCGCCAAACAGAGCAGGGGAGGTGAGCCAAGGTAAGACCGGAGCCCAAGACAATCAGAGCAACGCCAAGGCCAAGACCAGAAAGAGCAGAAGGACGAAGCAGATTCCCCCGGCAAGACCCTTGCCGGGGCAGCCTCAGTAGCCCTGGCAAGATCCTCGCCGGGACAGCTCGCCCCACACCAACAGAGCGAGCCACCCTTGAGCCCACGGTCCCCAACGCCATCATCCACGTTGGGCCAGGGCTCGGGAGGCACCTCCGTGGTGGCATGCAGATCTTTGTGAAGACATATTCAAGATCAGATGAGGATTAGAAGACGACGATCCTCGGCAAGGTCCTTGCCGAGGAAAGCCATCAGACCCCCGGCAAGGTCCTTGCCGGGGACAACAGCGCGCCACGGCAAGACCCTTGCCGGGCCACCCGGCGAGGCCCTCACCAAGGACGCCAGCACGGCCACCGCCAGGCCCACGCCAACCAAGCTTCCACCGCCATTCACATGCAGCTGCCAGCCCAACCAGCTGGGCGGGCACCTGCGTGGCAACATGCAGCTCCCAAGCCAACTCATCGAGCGCCTGCGTGGCGGCATGCAGATTTTCGCGAAGGCTCCGCCACTGCGCCACCTCAGCTGCCTGCCTGCCTACATGGCACCACGCGCTTCACTGGCCAGGGCGCGTGTCAAAGCGAGGAGGAGCCGCGACGGACGGTACGGGCCTCGCCCCCGTCCCTAGTAAAGCGAGGGGACACCTAAGCTACCATTAAATGTGTCTTGTCCTGTAATACTAGCGATAAGCTCAGGGCACTGTACGCCTTTCCACCTCTTGTGTGCCAATGTGGCAGCCCCTTCCAACTATAAAAGGAGGCCCATGGCATACTGGAGAAGGATTCGGCTCTTTCGAACCACGCACTCATCACAGCTAGTTCAAGAGCTTACGAACTCTCCGAAATACACCCACCAAAGCAGGACTAGGGTTTTACGCATCCTCGCGGCCCGAACCTGGGTAAACGATTCTTGTGCTGTCTACTAGCCTTGCTCTTCTTGCAACCCTGTGCCCCGGCAACCGTAGTAGGGATTCTTGTGATCCCATAGGTGTCGTTCCACACCGACATCTTTGGCGCGCCAGGTGGGGGGCGCAATTGTGAGAATCTTGTCCAGTAGTTAGCCTAGCAGTTCTTCATCGCCCTTGGCTCCTTAGAGGAAGGTGGCCGGATGAATGACGCCGGCTCGGAAACAGAAAAGCTAAGTCATTCAGAGCTTTGAGTTATTTCCTCCTATACATAAGGTTATCGTCCTCGGAGATCTCGCCTATGTATGAGAAACCTGCATGCAAAGGGGCCCTCCCGCAATTGGCAACACCCTTGTTCTGTTTCGAGTCCGCTCAACGGCTCAAAGCGACTGCGTCCAGAGTGGCGGGGTAGCCTTCTGCACTTGGCAACGCTCCCGACCCTGACTCGAGTCAAGCTCGACAGTTCGGGCGGCCGCGCTAAGGGCGGCAAGGTGGTTCGCCCGGCGGCAAGCACACCCGACAGGCCAATGTGGATCTGTCCCCAAGATGCCGCCTTGGGTTTACGTGCCGGCGAGCCTGCCCAGTAACGTAGGGTGGACATACAAAGGAAAATCGAATAGGAAAATAACATGCAAGATACTGAAAATACTGCAGAGTTATATTACATCAAATTGTTGCTGTGGTTCTAACTAGAGATAGCAATTGTCTTGGTTGTGAACCTGCAGCGGCGATAAAGAACGGGATGCCTAATCCCGGCGCTGGCCCTCTACCCTCTGGATTTCGCCGACTCGGCTGATGATGGGCTTGATGCGTTCCCTGAGTGGCGCGAGGTCAGTACCCTCCGGCAAACTCTCCAGCGCGGCGTCGAAGTCGAGGTCGGGGTACCAGTGCGCCACCTTGGTGAGAACTATGGTCATGGCACCTTGGCAAAGCCTCCAAGACTCGTCGGCCAGTGAGGCCGCCTGGTTGGCGTGGAGCCGCTCCAGAGCGCCAACGACCTTCTCAAAGAACATGGTCAGGCTGCAATTGGCGCTCACGCTCCGCTCCGGGACATACCTCACGTCCGGCATCCCCATGATGGCCAGCCGCGCGGCGGCCTTGTTGGTGACGGTGGCGAGGCGATCGAGCCAACGGTTCTCGCCCGCCACGGGATCCGCGAAGTTGAGGCCCTCGTTCGTCCGCAACTGCTTCTCGGCCTCCAGCTCCTTGGCCAGGATCCCCTCTCGGGTTTTGGCCTCCAACAGCACCTTCTCGAGACCCTCCAGCTTCAGCTTGAGGTCTTTGATGGAGTTGTTGGCCTCGGAGAGCTCCCCAGCCTTGCTGACGACCGTGCCCTGCGCCTCTGTCAGGGCACCGTTAAGCATGTCCTTCTCCTGGGACAGCTTCAGGGCCTGCTCCTTCAGCCCGTCGCGCTCCGCCTCCAGCTCCTCCACCTTGCCGGCGTGAACCTGGGCCTGGGCATTGAGTGCCTCTTCATGCCTATGCTCCAGCTCACTGGTCCACTGCAAGACAAGCTTCTCCACCTCTGCATCCTTGCCGTGAAGCATGGCGGCAAGCTTCGCCTCGCGTGCGGCAAGGTCCTCCTCCTGGGAGTTCAGCGCGGCCTCGTGCTGGGTCCGGGCGGCTTCGGTGGCCGCGGCCAAGTTCCTCGCCGTCTCTTGAGCTTTCTCGACGTCGGCGAGCTTCATGGTGAGCTCCACGTCGCCCTTGGCCAGCTCGCCCTGGGCAGCCTTGAGCTCCTTGTGGGCCTCGTGGAACCAGTCCTGTGTCTCGGCAACACGCTTCTGGAGGTCCGCCTCCGCCTTCTCCACCACCGCCGTCCAGGACTTAGCCTTGTCCAGACGGTCGCGGTGGAGCGCCTGGAGCTTCCGGAAGCTGGCGCGCATGACGTGAAGGAGCCGCTCTTCCTGTGAACCGTCGCCACCAACGATCGGCTCGTCGACGACTTCAAGCCCGACAGCGGCAAGCACTTCGTCGTCGAACACCTCTCCCTCGACGGGTGTCCTGGTGCTCGATGCGCCTGGAAGGAGGACGAACAAGTCGTCGCTCACCCTCAGGTACTTGTCGGAGCCGGAAGCAGCAGAAGAGGAAGGCTGGTCATCAGCCACCTCCTCTTCCTCTTCGGCAGTGGCCCCGCCGGCCTCTCCGACAGGCCCCTTGCCGGCCTCCTCAGTGGTGGCCTTGCCGGCCTCCCCGGTAGGCCCTACGGCGGCGTCCTCGGCAGCGCCCTTGGTGGCCTCCTCGGCGGCGATCTTCTCGGCGTCCGCCTCGGCGGCCTTGGCGACGTCCTCGATGACAGCGTCCACGTCCTATGGGTTCACCGAGGAGGAATCTGGACGCCGAAGAAGGGGGTGAGGCAAGGCCAGGACCAAGAGCCGGAAAGAAAAAGAAGAAGGGACGGACGGAGAACGACTTACCTGTGCCAGTACCCGGCTGGGAAACGGAAGTCCCCTCCCCGCCACATTTGGCGTCGAGGCAAAGCCGCCAGCGCCCATGTTCTCCTCCTCCTCCTCCATGTGCGTGGGCCCGGTGCTTGGTGCCCTTGCCGGGGACGCCCCTTGGGGCGGCGTGGTCGATGGGGGCGGCGTGTTGGGAGTAGCCCTCTATGGCTCCTCCTGCTGCTGCTCCCCTCCAGCATACCTGGCAAGGTCAGCACCAAAGTGTCGTGCCCCTGAGACACGTCGACGGGGGAAGAGTGATGAACTTACGCTGGGGGCTATGCCAGGGGCTGCTGTCCGGGCTGCTCAACACCACCAGTGGCGCCCCCGAAGTACCAGCTGAGGGCTGGCCACCCGCCGAGACCTTGGCCCTCTTCACTCTCTGGGCCAGCGTCTCCACGTCCCTGCAAGGATGAAGACAAGTCAAAACGAGCAACACAGATTGAGAAGGCAGAGATAACGATAAGGAACCAGATACTTACTCGTCGTCCGCCTCCTCCTCTGCTGTTTTCCTCTTCCTCCTCGGGCTGAGGGATCCATAATCAAAAGTAACCTCCGTGTCAACATCCTCCGGAGGAGGAGAAGGAGGCGGTGTCTGGACACACGTGGATGAAGAAGGGGTGGTTGTCTTCTTCTTCACCGCGGCCTTCGCCGACTTCTTTGCCGCCGCGACCCTCGTGTGGCGCCCGGACTCCTCCAAGGTCACCTGCGGCCGCGCAGCCCTGCCGGGCCGGACCGGCTCGCCGGAACTGGCCCGCCGCAGGACTCGCCCTCTCTCCGTAGCCGGCGTCGGGCTTGTGGTCTCGGCCTCCTCCGACGACGACTCGCCGGTCACATCTTCAACCAGAGGAGCCTCGGTGCCGGCGCTGTTGGCTCCCCCGGCGGTCGCCGCCCACCGGGCGAGCTCCTCCTCCTCCGTGGCTGTCGCGGCCTTGTCCTCCACACCGTCGGCGCTGCCGGCCTCCTTGGCAAGCTGTGCCTCCCTCGCCCTAGTGGCGATGTAGTCCAGCTCCGCCTGGGTGGTGTCCTGGACAAGCAGCCGCTCGGCGTCAGCGTTGACATACCCCTCATGCAGAGTGTCAAAGAACTGCTGCACCTCGGCGTCCTCTTGCTCCTTTCAGCTCGGGTCGGGGCCATGCGTGTTGCAGTCCGGCATCATGGCAATGATATCGAACCGGCGCGAGTTATTGCACAACGGGACCACCCCCGTCGGCAGCTTGAACAGAGGCTCCTTGAGGACCTTGCCGGCCTTCGCGGCGGCCCTCGCGACCTTGCCGGTCCGCTCGACCTTGCCGTCGCGGCCCACGTCAAGCTGGAAAAGCCGCTGGCAAAAATGGGCGTGCCCCATCACTTTGAAATTGTGGTCGAGGCCGGGACGAAGCCGCATGATGTCGGCGGGGTTCGTGAAGAGCCAGGCTGGCCTCCCCTTGTTATGCAGTGGAGCGATCCGGCGGCGGATGAAGTGCGCCCCGATCATCTCAAGGGTGAGGCCGGCCTCGGTGAGCCGGAGGATCCTGGTGGTGGCGACCGTGAGCTTATCGTCGTCAGCATCGACATCACTCCAATTGCTTCTGCGGACCGGCGGCGCCCGGCGAACTTCGCAGAACGCCGGCAGGTCCTCCTCGTCGATCCAGCACCATCGGCCCCGCCATTCTTCCCACCTCTCCTTCATGGCGCCCTCTGTAGACGCCCCCTTGGATCTTGAGACCCAGGTAATGCAACCGGAGATGGCGCCCCCTGGTTGGATCCGAGGGGAGAAGTAATGGCGGAAGAGCGCCGTGTTGGGGTGCACCCCGGCGAAGCCCTCGCAGAGATGCGCGAAAAGGGCCATGCACGCCACCGCATTCGGAGTAAAATCCAGGAGGCGGAAGCCAAAGGTATGCATGACGTCGCTGAAGAAATCGGAGAAGGGAGGACAGAGCCCGCAGGAAAAATAATCGACAAAGAAGGGGTACCGATTTGGGGCAGCCTCGGCGCAGTCGGCGGGGATGACGCACGTGGCTGGTTGCCCCGAATTCCCCCCCCCCATCTTCACTCCCCACAGGGGCCTGAAGGAGTCCCGAAGCTCGAACACGTCAACTATCAAAGGGAAGAAGGCGGACTGCGTCCGCTGCACCGCCAGCGCGCTCTCCGGCGGCTCCGCGGCTCCGGCATCCTTGGCCACTCCCTTGCCCTTGGTGGATTTTGGCGCCATGGTGGCTGGGGGAGGAGGGTAGGACAGAGGGCGGCGGAAGCGCAACGGCAGCGAGCAGGAACGAAGCTTGGAGAAGAAGAGGAAGGAAGGTTGAGGTTTCCGAGATTGGGGTTGCGCGAAGGGTAAAAGGAACAATACGCCCGCGGTTATCCCTTTTCATGGGGAAGCCGCGGGGCACGCAGCCCATTTACTGCGATGTGACGCATGCATGTGGAAACCTCCCCACGCATGCCGCCCACGTCACGCACACCCCTCCACGCCGCGCCACGCGCGCGGGTCGTGGGAAGCGCCGCGCGCGAAAACTCTTACGCGGTAAAAACCGCCCCGCCTACCCGCGCACCGTTTTGGGCCTGGCCCAACAACGTGTCACGCCTATGTGTGGCCCAGGCCCGGGGGCTCCTGTCGGTGTACAAAAAGAGGGGTGCGTTTTTGTACCCCTATACCTGTGCACGCGCAGTTGGAGCCGCGCCTGCGGTCGCGCCAAATAGAGTAGGGGAGGTGAGCCAAGGTAAGACCGAAGCCCAAGACAATCAAAGCAACGCCAAGGCCAAGACCACAAAGAGCAGAGGGACGAAGCAGGTTCCCCCGGCAAGACCCTTGCCGGGGCAGCCTCAGCAGCCCCGGCAAGATCCTTGCTGGGACAGCTCGCCCCACACCAACAGAGCGAGCCACCCTTGAGCCCACGGTCCCCAACGCCATCATCCACGTTGGGCCAGGGCTCGGGAGGCACCTCCGTGGTGGCATGCAGATCTTTGTGAAGACATATTCAAGATCAGATGAGGATTAGAAGACGACGATCCTCGGCAAGGTCCTTGCCGAGGAAAGCCACCAGACCCCCGACAAGGTCCTTGCCGGGGACAACAGCGCGCCACGGCAAGACCCTTGCTGGGCCACACGGCAAGACCCTTGCCAGGCCACCCGACGAGGCCCTCACCAAGCACGCCAGCAGGGCCACTGCCAGGCCCACGCCAACCAAGCTTCCATCGCCGTTCACATGCAGCTGCCAGCCCAACCAGCTGGGCGGGCACCTGCGTGGCAACATGCAGCTCCCAAGCCAACTCATCGAGCGCCTGCGTGGCGGCATGCAGATCTTCGCGAAGGCTCCGCCACTGCGCCACCTCAGCTGCCTGCCTGCCTACATGGCACCACGCGCTTCACTGGCCAGGGCGTGTGTCAAAGTGAGGAGGAGCGGCAACGGAGGGGACGGGCTTCGCCCCCGTCCCCAATAAAGCGAGGGCACACCTAAGCTACGCATTAAATGCGTCTTGTCCTGTAATACGAGCGATAAGCTTAGGGCACTGTACGCCTTTCCACCTCCTGTGTGCCACTGTGGCAGCCCCTTCCAACTATAAAACGAGGCCCATGGCATACTGGAGAAGGATTCGGCTCTTTTGAACAATGCACTCACCACAGCTGGTTCAAGAGCTTAAGAACTCTCTAAAATACACCCACCAAAGCAGGACTAGGGTTTTACGCATCCTCGCGGCCCGAACCTGGGTAAACGATTCTTGTGCTGTCTACTAGCCTTGCTCTTCTTGCAACCCTGCGCCCCGACAATCGTAGTAGGGATTCTTGTGATCCCATAGGCGTTGTTCCTCACCGACACTTAGCACCATCATCCCCAAGAGGATACCCCTCAATCTCTACCCAGAGATCATATGTCATGCGACAATAAGTCCAGGGTACGTATGTGAAGGAAATATGCCCTAGAGGCAATAATAAAGTTGTTATTTATATTTCCTTATATCATGATAAATGTTTACTATTCATGCTGGAATTGTATTAACTGGAAACTTGGTACATGTGTGGATACATAGAGAAACAGAGTGTCCCTAGTATGCCTCTACTTGACTAGCTCATTAATCAAAGATGGTTAAGTTTCCTAACCATAGACATGTGTTGTCGTTTGATGAACGAGATCACATCATTTGAGAATGATGTGATGGACAAGAACCATCCGTTAGCTTAGCACTATGATCATTTAGCTTATTGCTATTGCTTTCTTCATGACTTATACATGTTCCCCTGACTATAAGATTATGCAACTCCCGAATACCGGAGGAACACCTTGTGTGCTATCAAACGTCACAACGTAACTGAGTGATTATAAAGATGCTCTACAGGTGTCTCCCTTGGTGATTGTTGAGTTAGCATAGATCAAGATTAGAATTTGTCACTCCGAGTATTGGAGAGGTGTCTCTGGGCCCTCTCGGTAATGCACATCACTATAAGCCTTGCAAGCAATGTGACTAATGAGTTATTTGTGGGATGATGCACTACGGAACGAGTAAAGAGACTTGCCGGTAATGAGATTGAACTAGGTATGATGATATCGACGATCGAATCTTGGGCAAGTAACATACCGATGACAAAGGGAACAACGTATGTTGTTATGCGGTTTGACCAATAAAGATCTTCGTAGAATATGTAGGAGCCAATATGAGCATCCAGGTTCCGCTATTGGTTATTGACCGGAGATGTGTCTCGGTCATGTCTACATAGTTCTCGAACCCGCAGGGTCCGCACGCTTAACGTTCATTGACGATTTGTATTATGAGTTATGTGATTTGATGACCGAAGTTTGTTTGGAGTCCCGGATGAGATCACGTACATGACAAGGAGTCTCGAAATGGTCGAGAGGTAAAGATTCATATATTGGAAGGCTATATTCGGACATCGGAAAGGTTCTGAGTGATTCGGGTATTTTTCGGAGTACCGGGGAGTTACGGGAATTCACCGGGAGAAGTAATGGACCTTATTGGGCCATACGGGAAAAGAGGAGGCAGGCCAAAGGGGAGGTGGCGCCCCCTCCCCCATGCGTCCGAATTGGACTAGGGGAAGGGGGCGGCGCCCCCCTTGCCCTTTCCTACTCCCTCTCTCTTTCCCTCTTTCCTTCTCTCCTACTCCGAAAAGGAAAGGGATTCCTACTAGGACTTGGAAGTCCTAGTAGGACTCCATACTCTTGGCGCGCCCCTAGGGGGCTGGCCTCTCTCCCTCCCTCCATTATATACGTGGGCAGGGAGAACCACAAAAGTCACTCCAAGATTTGTCTTAGCCGTGTGCGGTGCCCCCTTCCACAATGACACACCTCGGTCATATCGTCGTAGTGCTTAGGCGAAGCCCTGCGCCGGTAACTTTATCATCACCATTGCCACGCCATCGTGCTGACGAAAGTCTCCCTCGTCCTCAACTGGATCAATAGCTCGAGGGATGTCATCGTGCTGAACTTGTGCGGAACAGGGAGGTGCCGTACGTTCGGTACTTGGATCGTGAAGACATTCGACTACATCAACCGCGTTACTAAACGCTTCCGGCTTCGGTCTACGAGGGTAAGTGGACACACTCTCCCCTCTCGTTGCTGCATTTTTTTGAAATACTGCATTCCCCAACAGTGGCATCCGAGCCAGGTCTATGTGTAGATGTTATATGCACGAGTAGAATACAATGAGTTGTGGGCGATAATAGACATACTCCTTACCACCAACGTCTTACTTTGATTCGGCGGTATAGTTGGATGAAGCGGCCCGGACCGACATTACATGACCGCGTTCACGAGACTGGTTCTACCGACGTGCTTCGCACACATGTGGCTGGCGGGTGCCTGTTTCTCCACCTTTAGTTGAATCGAGTTTGACTACGGCCGGTCCTTGTTGAAGGTTAGAACAGCACACTTGACCAAAAATCATTGTGGTTTTAATGCGTTGGTAAGAACGGTTCTTGCTAGAAGCCCGTAGCAGCCATGTAAAACTTGCAACAACAAAGTAGAGGACGCCTAACTTGTTTTTGCAGGGCATGTTGTGATATGATCTGGTCAAGACGTGATGAGATATAGATTGTTGTATGAGATGATCATGTTTTGTAAAAGTTATTGGCAACTGGCAGGATCCTTATGGTTATCGCTTTATTGTATGAAATGCAATCACCATGTAATTGCTTTACTTTATCACTAAGTGGTAGCGATAGTCGTAGAAGCAATAGTTGGTGAGACGACAACGATGCTACGATGGAGATCAAGATGTCAAGCCGGTGACGATGGAGATCATGACGGTGCTTTGGAAATGGAGATCAAGGGCACAAGATGATGATGGCCATATCATGTCACATATTTTGAGTGCATGTGATGTTTATATTTTATGCATCTTATTTTGCTTAGTACGGCGGTAGCATTATAGGATGACCCCTCACTAAATTTCAAGGTATAAATGTTCTCCCTGAGTATGCACCGTTGCTACAGTTTGTCGTGTCGAGACACCACGTGATGATCGGGTGTGATAAGCTCTACGTTCACATACAACGGATGCAAGCCAGTTTTGCACGCGCAGAATACTCGGATTAAACTTGACGAGCCTAGCATATGCAGATATGGCCTCGGAACACTGAGACCGAAAGGTCGAACGTGAATCATATAGTAGATATGATCAATATAGAGATGTTCACCATTGAAAACTACTCCATCTCACGTGATGATCGGACATGGTTTAGTTGATATCGATCACGTGATCATTTAGATGACTCGAGGGATGTCTATCTAAGTGTGAGTTCTTAAGTAATTTGATTAATTGAACTTTAATTTATCATGAACTTAGTCCTGATAGTATTTGCAAAATATGTTGTAGATCAATAGCTCGCGTTGTACCTCCCCTATATTTTTGATATGTTCCTAGAGAAAACTAAGTTGAAAGATGTTAGTAGCAATGATGCGGACTTGGTCCGTGATCTAAGGATTATCCTCATTGTTGCACAGAAGAATTGTGTACTTGATGCACCGCTAGGTGACAGAAATATTGCAGGAGGAGATGCAGACGTTATGAACGTTTGGCAAGCTCGATATGATGACTACTTGATAGTTAAGTGCACAATGCTTTACGACTTAGAATCGGGACTTCAAAAATGTTTTGAACGCCACGGATCATATAAAATGTTCCAAGAGTTGAAATTGGTATTTCATACATGCCCGTATCGAGAGGTATGAGACCTCTGACAGTACTTTTCCTACAAGATGGAGGAGAATAGCTCAAACAGTGAGCATGTGCTCAGATTGTCTGGGCACTATAATTGCTTGAATCAAGTGGGAGTTAATCTTCCAGATAATATAGTAATTGACAAAGTTCTCTAGTCACTATCACCAAGTTACTAGAACTTCGTGATGAACTATAATATGCAAGGGATGACGAAAGTAATTTCCGATCTGTTCGTGATGCTGAAATCGGTGAAGGTAGAAATCAAGAAAGAGCATCAAGTGTTGATGGTTAACAAGACCACTAGTTTCAAGAAAAGGTCAACGGGATAGAAAGGGAACTTCAAGAAGAATGACAAGCAAGTTGTCACTCCCGTGAAGAAAACCAAAGCTAGACTTAAGCCTGATACTGAGTGCTTCTACTACAAGGGATTAATCACTAGAAGCGGAACTACCCCAAATAATTGGTGGATAAGAAGGATGGAAAAGTGAAAAAAAGTATATTTGATATACATGTTATTGATGTGTACTTTACTAGTGTTCATAGTAACCCCAGGGTATTTGACACCAGTTCAGTTGCTAAGATTAGTAACTCGAAACAGGAGATGCAAAATGAACAGAGACTAGTTAAGGGCAAGGTGACGATGTGTGTTGGAAGTGATTCCAAGGTTGATAAGATCACCATCGCACACTCCCTATACCTTCGGGATTGGTGTTGGACCTAAATAAATGTTATTTGGTGTTTGCGTTGAGCACGAATATGATTTGATCATGTTTATTGCAATACGGTTATTCATTTAAGTCAAAGAATAATTGTTGTTCTATTTAGATGAATAAAACCTTCTATGGTCATACATACAATGTAAATGGTTTATTGAATCTCGATCGTAATGATACGCATATTCATAATATTGATGCCAAAAGATGCAAAGTTGATAATGATAGTACAACATATTTGTGGCACTGCAGTTTAGGTCATATTGGTGTAAAGCGCATGAAGAAACTCCATGCAGATGGACTTTTGGAATCACTTGATTGGATCATTTGATGCTTGCGTACCATGCCTCATGGGCAAGATGACTAAAACTCCGTTCTTCGGAACAATGGAGCGAGTTACAGACTTATTGGAAATAATACATACCGATGTATGCGGTCCGATGAGTGTTGAGGCTCGCGGCGGTTATCATTATTTTCTGACCTTCACAAATGATTTGAGCAGATATGGGTATATCTACTTAATGAAACACAAGTATGAAACATTTTGAAAAGTTCAAAAATATTTCGAGTGAAGTGGAAAATCATCGTAACAAGAAAATAAAGTTTCTACGATCTGATCGCGGAGGTAAATATTTGAGTTACGAGTTTGGCCTTCATTTAAGACAATGTGGAATAGTTTCACAACTCACGCCACCTGGAACACCATAGCGTAATGGTGTGTCCGAACGTCGTAACCGTACTTTATTAGATATAGTGCAATCTATGATGTCTATTACCGATTTACCACTATCGTTTTGGGGTTATGCATTAGAGACAGCTGCATTCAAGTTAAATAGGGCACCATCTAAATCCGTTGAGACAACACCGTATGAACTATGGTTTGGCAAGAAACCTAAGCTGTCGTTTCTTAAAGTTTGGGGCTGCGATGCTTTTGTGAAAAAGCTTCAACCTGATAAGCTCGAACCCAAATCGGAGAAAATGCGTCTTCATAGGATACCCAAAGGAGACTGTTGGGTACACCCTCTATCACAGATCCGAAGGCAAGATTTTCGTTGCTAAGAATTGATCCTTTCTAGAGAAGGAGTTTCTCTCGAAAGAAGTGAGTGGGAGGAAAGTAGAACTTGATGAGGTAATTGTACCTTCTTTTGAATTGGAAAGTAGTTCATCACAGAAAACTGTTCCCGTTATGCCTACACAAATTAGTGAGGAAGCTAATGATGATGATCATGAAACTTCAGATCATGTTACTACTAAACCTCGTAGGTCAACCAGAGCACATTCCACACCTGAATGATACGGTAATCCCCTTCTGGAAGTCATGTTACCAAACCATGATAAACCTACGAACTATGAGGAAGCGATGATGAGCCCAGATTCCGCAAAATGGCTTGAGGCCATGAAATCTAAGATGGGATCCATGTATAAGAACAAAGTACGAACTTTGGTGGACTTGCCCGATGATCGGCAAGCCATTGAGAATAAATGGATCTTAAAGAGGAAGACAGATGTTGATGGTATTGTTACTATCTACAAAGCTCGAATTGTCGCAAAAGGTTTTCGACAAGTTCAAGGTGTTGAATATGATGAGATTTTCTCACTCGTATCGATGCTTAAGTCTGTCTGAATCATGTTAGCAATTGCCGCATTTATGACATCTGGCAAATGGATATCAAAATTACACTCCTTAATGGATTTATTAAAGAAGAGTTGTATATGATGCAACCAGAAGGTTTTGTCAATCCTAAAGGTGCTAAGAAAATGTGCAAGCTCCAGCGATCCATCTATGGACTGGTGCAAGCATCTCGGAGTTGGAATATACACTTTGATGTGTTGTTCAAAGTATATAGTTTTATACAGACTTGCAGTGAAGCCTGTATTTACAAGAAAGTGGGTGGGAGCACTACAGCCTTTCTGACAAGTATATGTGAATGACATATTGTTGATCAGAAATGATGTAGAATTTTTGGAATGCATAAAGGAGTATTTGAAATGAGTTTTTCAAAAGAAAGACCTCGGTGAAGCTGCTTACGTATTGGGCATCAAGATCTATAGAGATAGATCAAGACGCTTGATCAGACTTTCGATGAGTACAGACCTTCATAAGATTTTGAAAGAGTTCAAAATGGATCAATCAAAGAAGGAGTTTTTGCCTGAGTTGTAAGGTATGAAGTTGAGTAAGACTCAAAATCCGACCACGGCAGAAAATAGAAAGAGAATGAAAGTCATTCCCTATGCCTCAGCCATAGGTTCTATAAAGTATGCCATGCTGTGTACCAGACCTATTGTGTTCCTTGCCATGAGTTTGGCAAGGGGCTACGATAAAGATCCAGGATTGGATCATTGGACAGCGGTCAAAGTTATCCTTAGTTAATTACCTAAGATGACTAAGGAAATATTTCTCGGTTATGGAGGTGATAAAGAGTTCGTCGTAAAGAGTTACGTCGATGCAAGCTTTTACACCGATCCGGATGACTCTGAGTCTCAATCTGGATACATATTGAAAGTGGGAGCAATTAGCTAAAGTAGCTCCATGCAGAGCATTGTAGACATAGAAAATGTGCAAAATACATACGGCTCTGAATGTGGCAGACCCGTTGACTAAACTTCTCTCACAAGCAAAACATGATCACACCTTAGTAATCTTTGGGTGTTAATCACATAGCGATGTGAACTACATTACTGACTCTAGTAAACCCTTTTGAGTGCTAATCACATGGTGATGTGAACTATTGGTGTTAAATCACATGGCGATGTGAACTAGATTATTGACTCTAGTGCAAGTGGGAGACTGAAGGAAATATGCCCTAGAGGCAATAATAAAGTTGTTATTTTATATTTCCTTATATCATGATAAATGTTTATTATTCATGCTAGAATTCTATTAACTGGAAACTTGATACATGTGTGGATACATAGATAAAACAGAGTGTCCCTAGTATGCCTCTACTTGACTAGCTCGTTAATCAAAGATAGTTAAGTTTCCTAACCATAGACATGTGTTGTCGTTTGATGACGGGATCACATCATTAGAGAATGATGTGATGGACAAGACCCATCCATTAGCTTAGCACTATGATCGTTTAGTTTATTGCTATTGCTTTCTCCCGAATACCGGAGGAACACCTTGTGTGCTATCAAACGTCACAACGTAACTGGGTGGTGATTATAAAGATGCTCTACAGGTGTCTCCGATGGTGTTTGTTGAGTTGGCATAGATCAAGATTAGAATTTGTCACTCCGAGTATTGGAGAGGTATCTCTGGGCCCTCTCGGTAATGCACATCACTATAAGCCTTGCAAGTAATGTGATAAATGAGTTAGTTGTGGGATGATGCACTACGGAACGAGTAAAGAGACTTGCCTGTAATGAGATTGAACTAGGTATGATGATATCGACGATCGAATCTCGGGCAAGTAACATACCGATGACAAAGGGAACAACGTATGTTGTTATGCGGTTTGACCAATAAAGATCTTCATAGAATACGTAGGAGCCAATATGAGCATCCAGGTTCCGCTATTGGTTATTGACTGGAGGTGTGTCTCGGTCATGTCTACATAGTTCTCGAACCCGTAGGATCCGCACGCTTAACGTTCGATGACGATTTGTATTATGAGTTATGTGATTTGATGACAGAAGTTTGTTTGGAGTCCCGGATGAGATCACGTACATGACGAGGAGTCTCGAAATGGTCGAGAGGTAAAGATTCATATATTGCAAGGCTATATTCGGACATCGGAAAGGTTCTGAGTGATTCAGGTATTTTTCGGAGTACCGGGGAGTTACGGAATTCACTGGGAGAAGTAATGGGCCTTATTGGGCCATACGGGGAAAAGAGGAGGCAGGCCAAAGGGGAGGTGGCGCCCCCCATGCCCTTTCCTACTCCCTCTCTCTTTCCCTCTTTCCTTCTCTCCTACTCCGAAAATGAAAGGGATTCCTACTAGAACTTGGAAGTCCTAGTAAGACTCCATACTCTTGGCGCGCCCCTAGGGGGCAGGCCTCTCTCCCTCCCTCCTTTATATACGTGGGCAGGGAGCACCCCAAAGGCACTCCAAGATTTGTCTTAGCCGTGTGCGGTGCCCCCTTCCACAATGACACACCTCGGTCATATCGTCGTAGTGCTTAGGCGAAGCCCTGCGCCGGTAACTTTATCATCACCGTCGCCACGCCGTCGTTCTGACGAAACTCTCCCTCGTCCTCAACTGGATCAAGAGCTCGAGGGACGTCATCGTGTTGAACGTGTGCTGAACACGGAGGTGCCGTACGTTCGGTACTTGGATCGGTTGGATCATGAAGACGTTTGACTACATCAACCGTGTTACTAAACGCTTCCGCTTTCGGTCTACAAGGGTACGTTGACACACTCTCCCCTCTTGTTTCTATGCATCTCCTAGATAGATCTTGCGTGATCGTAGGAATTTTTTTGAAATACTGCATTCCCCAACAGTATGCCGGCACGTAATCAATCTCGGTCACCCCGACGAGTAACCTCGCAATGCCATGGCTGCGTGTATAAGGCATATCCACCTTCTTAGTTGATACATCTCCATCGTATCTATAATTTTTGACTGTTTCATGCCAATATTATACAAGATTTATATACTTTTGGCAATATTTTATATTATTTTAGGGGACTAACATATTGATCCAAGGCCCAGTGCCAGTCGCTGTTTGTTGCATGTTTTTGTTTCGTAGACTATCCATATCAAACGAAGTCCAAATGCGATAAAAATTTACAAAGGATTATTTTGGAATATATGTGATTTTTGGGAGGTTTAATCAACGCAAACGGAGGCCCGCGGCCTCCACTAACCACCAGGGCGTGCCTGCCCCCCTGGCGCGCGGTGGTGCCTAGTGGGCACCCCGTAAGTCGGTTGGGGCTCTTCTTCGGGCGCAAGGAAGCTTATATCCGGAAAAAAAATCATGTTAAAATTTCAGCGCAATCGGAGTTACGGATCTTCGGATATTTAACAAATGGTTTTCGGTCAGAAAATAGGAGCGCGAAAAAGAAGAGAACTAAGAGAGAGATCCAATCTCGGAGGGGCTCCGCCGCCATAGAGGCCATGGACCAGAGGGGAAACCCTCCTCCCATCTAGGGGGAGGCCAAGGAAGAAGAAGGAGGGGGGCTCTCTTTCCCTCTCCCTCGGTGGCGCTAGAGTGCCGCCGGGGCGAGGATCGTGACGGCGATCTACATCAACAACCTTGCTACCGTCAACACCAACTTTCTCGCCCTCTATGCAGTGGTGTAACCTCTCTATTCCCGCTGCAATTCTCTACTTAAACATGGTGCTCAATACTATATATTATTACCCAATGGTATGTGGTTATCCTATGATGTTTGACTAGATCTGTTTTGTCCTATGGGTTAATTGATGATCATGATTGGTTTGAGTTGTATATTTTATTTTGGTGCTGTCCTATGGTGCCCTCCATGTCGCGCAAACGTGAGGGATCTCCGCTGTAGGGTGTTGCAATATATTATGATTCTCTTATAGTGGGTGGGTAGAGTGACAGAAACTTATACCTGAGTAAAGTGGTTGTTGCGTATGGGAGTAAATAGGACTTGATACTTAATGCTTTCTAGAGTTCCAATGATCCAAGTACGTTAGCTCATGTCTCTCCCTCATATAAAATTGCAATAATGATTATCGTTTTAGTTATTGATTGCCTAGAGACAAATAACTTTCTTGTGTGACAAAACCTTTAAACTAAACAATTAACTTTATTATCTTACAATTTATTTGTAGTTTTATTCTCGCAAAATACTTCTAGTTTTATTCTTGTTCTAGGTAAAGCAAATGTTTAAGTGTGCATAGACTTGTATCAGTGGTAGATAGAACTTGAGAAAATATTTGTTCAACCTTTAGCTCCTTATTAGACTCGACACTTTTATTTATTGAAAAAGACTACAAACGATTCCCTATACTTGCGGGTTATCATTAGTCTTACCGATCAACGACCCAATGCTCGAGGTCTCCCAGAATTTGTTTAGGGGCTTAGACGGAGCCCCATGAAACCTGACCCAAATCTGACGCAGTGGAATCCCCTCGGGCTCCTTCTTCTTCCACTCATCGAACTCAAGAAAGCACGTACTGTCAGGAATCCTGCATATACCAAACGCGAGGAGTCGTACCATATCCTCTTTCCTTGGAAAATCCACTTTTTACACTTGGTCGTCTATACGCACTAGAGACCACTGTAAGAGCATCTCCAACAGGGGCCTAAAAAGAGCTCTGCGCACTAAAATTTTGTTTTTTTGGTCGCCGAACAGCTCTAGCAGATGCTGTAGCGCTAAAAAGTTTTGGGCGCGCGCTGAATAATGCTATTGCGCACAGCATATTTTGGGCTCCGGATTGCGCGCTTCACAATTTGCACCGTGTGCTTTTTGTGCGCGCGTTTTTGGGTGTCTGCTAAAGTGATGTTGGTCCCAGCGCATTAAAAGTGCTAAAGTGGCGCGCTATAACATTTATTGGGCACGAATTTTTGTGCGGCCGTTGGAGATGCTCTAAATCGCAGAAACTAACCTCCTCAATTGGTGCACTACTAGCTCCTTTGTCATGGATCCACCTGTCACACACACCAAGCGCAGCCCTAGAGCTCTCAAGATGGGATCTACAAGAATTCGTACAAGGATATATGGTTGTGTGAACAACGATTGGGGGACAAATTTAATGTTTAACCTGTGTATCATTAAACTAGATTAATCTAGTTGTAGGAGGCTATGTTCTAGATGCTCTTGTGGTAACATCGTTACTCTTTTGGAACTACATATGGCTCATGTCATCTCTTTGTTTATGTTGCATTGCATGTGGCATTCCAATCTTAGAGCATCTACAGCCGGATCCCTCAAACCATCTTTTATATGCCCGCGGACGCGTGCGGTCAATGACCGGACAGAAGAGAGAAGAAAAAAAATGACCCAATCAGACCCCTCATATCTTCCTTATATGACTGGGCTGTCCACGAACCTCATATCCATCTCAAATACGGGGAGGATATGAGGGATTGTGGACACACCCGAGCGCACCCGGTTAATCTGCCACATAGGACGTGGCCCCACTCCGGGTCACCTTTTCTCTTTCTTTAGTCATTTTTTTCTTTCTCTTTCTTCATCTTCATCAATCACGTGTAAGCCACCGGACATATGAGAAAAAAAATAAGGATTGTGACTGTGCGGATGGATAAATAGGTGCTCAGAACATGGACGTTTGATGGGTCGAATTGTACGTAGTTAAAGATGCTTATCCCCGCATTCCTTTGTATTGTATCTATCCGTTCATGCCGCCCCCGGCCGCATGTATACAATAACCGTGGCGTCAGCAGTGTCAAAGTGCCACAGCGACGGTACACAAGCGCGCCACATTAGACGTATGTACGCAGTGGAGTACATTATCGCCAGCTTCCGCCGATCACGGTCGTCTCTAGACTCTAGTTCTAGCTAAGCTGGCCTGCATGCATGCACCGTCTTCTAGCTAAGCTATCCTGCATGCATGCACCATCTTCTAGCTAGCCTGATTGCTCCGAACGTCTCTGTACGAGGACATTTCAACGACGTCGGTGTTGCCCCGGTTAATATCTCTGTCCCCCTATCTCATGCGCAATTAGCGTCGGCTGTTGAACATTCTCGCTCTATATAAAGGGCCGGTCGAACTGCATACGGTGCCCACACAGAGAGACAGACGGAGTTGATTGAACGACCACGTACATCCCTAGCTTCTTCCCACGTTGAGCGATGGACGGACACGATCTAGCTGCTACAGATCATTGGTGGTACCCCGACGAATAGCCCGGCGAGGCCGCAGCAGCCGCCGGCGATGCCGACTTCCTCGACATGTTCGTTGACAGCTTCATGCATGTAGCTAGATTTTCCCGCAAAAAAAAAGAGCTAGATTTGGCTGTTTCAGCGGTTAATGCATGACTCAAATGATTTACACGTGTGTATGTGCGTTCTTGCAGTGAACATCTGCTCGGGTTGGCGTGGGAAGGAGGCGGGGCTCTTCCCTGCGTCCGCTCTCCGCCACCGCGCGCGTCGCCTCCTGGCCCGCAACCTTCCGACGACGTGATGGCAGCCTGGCTCTACCCGATCGTCAGTGACGAGGACAGTGCCGGGGACGGACCAATGGCGAAGAGCCAGCTGTCGACAGTGGCCACGGGGAGTCTGGGGATGACGGAGAGCAAGGGAGGCTTCCGGCTACGGACGGCATGGACCATGTCAAGGTATGAACATCTATGCACCCAATAAATATATGCTTGCGTTATCAAGTCGGTTTATATAAGTAACAAAGAAGGAGCTCTTCCTCTGACCTTTCTTCTTCTTCTTCTTCTTCTCTGAAACGTCGTCTTCTTCTTCTTCTTCTTATTCTTCTTCTTCTTCTTTTGAGATCTTCTGATGAATTTTAAGAAACATATATGGCCATTTATGGTCCGACAAAATTTTGGCGTTTGGCGTGATATAGCATGTCAGACACGTACTACGGTTGCACGTCATTTTCCGAAACTTCAATGTCTAGCGCAACATCGATTCCGAACGCAAGAGATACAATAAGGGTTATGCTTTGTGTTCTACATTTCTTTGCTCTTAATCTCCAACCAAACCTCAACATCTTGTAGTATTGTGTCTCTATGTTTCCAATGATCTTTTTCCCTCTCACTAGTAGAAAAAGGCCCATTTGTCCCGGTTCATAAGGTCCATTTGTCCTGGTTCGGGAACCGGAACTAAAGGGTCGGTACTAAAGCCTAATACCTTTAGTCCCGGTTCTTATACGAACCGGGACAGATGAGGCTCCACGTGGCCGCTGCGGCTTGCCCAGCCAGGGGGGCCTTTTGTCCCGGTTGGTAGCACCAACCGGGACAAATAAGCGTCCACGCGTCAACAGTTCAGGGGCTGGGGTTTTTGTTTTTTTAAGAGGGGGGGGGGGGGGGTGGGGGTTCTGTAGGGTTAATTTAGGGGTTTCATATATTGTGTTAGCTAGCTAATAGAGAGAAGTGTCCTCTCTTATCTCCGTGCTTGGTTGACGCTACGTACTATATGTATAGAGAGGACTCAACACGCTAGCTAGTAAGCAAATGAAGAAAACCATTAAGTACACAAGATCGCCATGAACATATACAAAGAGAAGTGATCGACCCCTCTTTCTCCGAGAGATTGGTCGAACAACAAGTTTTCGTACATCTATCCGACGCTACTAGCTACATATATACAATATAAGATCTCTTACAATCCCTAGCATATGATGTCAACTGTCACATGGTATTCTCCATCTTTATATGTGACGTGGTCAAGAAAGAATCCTGCCAATTCCTCTTGAATTGCTTTTATGCGATCTTGTGGTAGGAGTTACTCTCGCAGCTCCCAAAGCTAATTTGAAGAAGGGGGTCAATACATATATATGAATGAAACTCAACACAGATGATGGCAATAAAATAAAATTATGAATGTTATATTTTACGCACTTTCAAAATATTCTTTAGAGTAGCCCCGCTTAGAGGTCGTCGCGTTGTAGATGTACTCGCAAATGTAGTATCCACAAAAATTATTCCCGCCTTCCTGCCACAACCACTTTACGAGAAATAGAGGTCAATCAAACTTATAATCAAGCATTATAAATGGTATTGATGAAACTAGCTACAATCAATGGGAGATGCGCGCAACTAGCTAGTTGTACTTACTTTCGGGTGAGTAAATCGCAGCTTCTCGGCAGTCCCGGAGCTTCTGCGGTGAACACTTTCCAAACCCAGCGAGACAAAGAAAATAATTATTACTTGATATGAGGAAATGAACAAAGTTGCCGATATGATGAGATAATGATCGATTGAACTTACTTCTCGAGCATTTCAGTCATGACCGCATACTCCTTGGGATCTTTTCGTCTTGAGTGTAAGACGGTTACTAGTCCCTGCTCAAGCTCAATCTCTAGGAGAATAAAGTGGAAAGCTACGCACGCATGCATAACTCATCAGTTACATTAACCTCGAGTAATAAGGGAAAAAGAATATGCACAAGACAGTAACATTGACTTGAAGTTGTAAGGAAAGAGTATTTTATATTTGTTTTGATTTTGAAGCAACGATTTTAGCAAGTTGGCCTCGGCTTCTTTGGCATCATGTTTAACCGTCCAGTCATCTATGAGATTTGTGTTATTTAACCCAATATCATAGATTTGTCTTTTCTTGCATTCGACGATCTTCAATCTGCATAATATAGTGAGGATAATTATATATACATGCAATGAAAGAGTTGAGCTATATATAGAGACTTAATTACAGAAGTAGTACTTACAGATAGTAGCAAGTGATGATTATTTTATCGAGGGCCTTTTGATTGAAAAAATGGAAGAACTCCTCAAATGGAACAGACAACATATCAATTCCAACGAGGTCGTGCTCCTCTTTAACTCCTAGCATCAAAATATCCTTCCCAGACTTGCAGGTGTCCACGTACCACTTATGGAATCTTCGCATCATCGTTGTTAGAGGAGGATGACTAGGTTTGACGAGAGGCCTCCCGTACCGGTATTTGTGTTCGTCCACCTCCATTGTATCAAAATGTGCAGAGTCGGGAGGGTAATCACCAGGATTGGTACCGGGCAGCATCCCCGGCAGATTTGCGACGATATCGCTAGACACCTTCAGCGGGCGGCATGATTGGTTCGCCTGTTCTCCGAGCTGGGGATTTTTTTCCCACTTCTTCGTTCTTGTAACCTTTTGTCACTTTAAGTAGTTCCTGACCGGCGCGCTCCTTGCGCTGCCTTTTTAAGCGCGCGGACATGGTTGTCATCCGGCGGAGGCGGTGGTGGTCGCTTCAGGGTATCCAAAGTGCGCTTCAATTTCACCAGATTTATCTTCTCCTCCGGAGGTGGATGTTTCTTAGCTCTTTGCGTTTAAAAGAAGTCCCTCACTTGGGCTTGACAGATCTCCGCGTTTTCCTCCACGGTCCTCTCGTATGGTAGCTTCTCTAGCGGCTTGAGAGATGGACCGAATTTGTATTGCCTACCGCCTCTGGCTGTACTACTAGAAGCCGGAGCGGCTGGAGCGGTGGTGGTTGTCTTCCTTTGTTGCTTACGAGGCGGAGAAGGAGGTTGAGTCCTATGATGCACCGGAGCAGCCGGAGCGGCGGCGGCTCTCTTCCGCCCTTACTGATAAGGTGGAGGAGGAGGCGGGCTGCTCGGACGCGCCACGCCGGAGCAGGCGGAGAAGGAGGCGGAGTGCCCTGATCACTCGCCGGAGGAGTAGGCAGAGGAGGAGGCGGAGTGCCCTGACTCGCCGGAGGAGGAGGAGGAGGCGGAGGCGTCCAGTTCGGAAGTTTGATTAGCTCCTTCTGCCATAGACATGGAGTCTTCAGAGCATGAACCAGCTGAGTCTCCCCTTCACCGTTAGGGTGGTCAAGGTCGAGCTCTTCAAATCCCTCCGTTATTTCATATACCATCACAACAGCATAGCCTTGTGGAATCGGAAGGCAGTGAAAAGTTGCGCCGAGTTCACAAGGTGCAACAGACCCAACAGCCGCCTTGACATTGAGGTGCCCCCATTGCGCCATAAGGTGGCAATCTTGAGCCTCCGTGATAGCATCCACGGGGTAGCTAGGAGCCGTGAAGTCAGGCTGCTGAAGGAGCTCGGTGGAAGCCACACTACTTCTCTGCTGAGATGGTGGGGTAGCTTCTGGGGTAGCTCCGACATGTCGCTCGCTGTCCTTTTCCTCTAGCGCTTGTACCCTTGCATGCAGCTTCTGCAGTTCGGTCTGCTCCACTTTCCTCCTCCTCTCCCGGGTTTTGTAACCGCCTGCCTCGGGAAACCCAGCCTTCCATGAAATGGAGCCTGGCGTGCCTCGTGTCCGTCCAGGGTGCTCAGGATTCCCGAGGGCCGTGTGAGCTCGTCGTTCTCTCTGTCGGGAACGAACGTCCCTTGCTGCGCTGCGTCGATATACTCCTGAAGCTTCTTGACGTGTATGTCAAGTTGGTCGTTCGTCCAAACGCACTTCCCTGCTTCAGGGTCCAAGGTTCCCCCAACCTCGAAGAACCAAGTCCTTGAACGGTCTGGCCAGTGCAATGTCTCTGGTTCGACCCCTTTATCAAGCAGGTCATTCTCAGCCTTGTCCTACAACGTCCCGGCTTTGAGGTAGCCACCTAACCCCGTGCGATGGTGAAGCTCCTTCTTTGCAGCATTTTTCCTGTTTGTCGCTGACATCTTCTTACTCTTCTCCGATGTCTTGTGGGCCACAAATGCGTCCCAGTGATCTCTTATCTTCTCAAACCAGCCAGTGAATTCTGGAGTCTTTTCTTTGTCGACAAACGTTGTTTTCAACTCATTCTTCCACCTCCTGAATAGATCTGCCATCTTCTTAAGAGCATGATCCTTGACCAATGGATCTATAGCTGGCTTCTCCGGATCCTCCTCTGGCTGTAGGGTGAAATTAACCTTCAGCGCGGTCCAAAGATCAGCTTCCTGCCTATCATTGACATAAGACACCCGAGGGTCTTCGTTCTTAGGCTTATACCATTGGTGGATGCTGATCGGGAGCATGTCCCTAACAAGAACCCCGCACTGAGCAGAAAATGCTTCCTTGGTCCGGATGGGTTCAATCGGTTAGCCATCGCGCGCGATTGCTGTGATCGTGAAACTTTCATCCTGGCGCAACCTTTTCTTTGGGCCACGTCTCGTTACCGAAGTTTGGTTTGATCCGGAGGGCTAGAAAAGAAGAAAGAAGAGAGTTAATATGTGTACATACCAAAACAATAAATGCGTCAATTAGCAACAGTTAGCATAGGCTTAATTAATATATATACCTGTCCGGACTCCGTTCGGCCACCGGAGTCGTCATCACGGTGTCCTTCTTCCACCGGCATTCAGTCACCGGAGCCATCATAATCATGTCCTTCCTCCTCCATTGTTCGACCACCGTAGCCTGCTTTACCCTCTCCTTCCAGACCATCGGTGTCGTTGAGATACGACAAGACATCAGCTCCGGCTGCGATTCTGTCCCCCAACACCTGTTCTGCTTCCAAGTCTCGGTGCTCCATAGTTTCTGCAAATATTACAACATGGCAATTATTATACAAAACAGGCAATACAAAAAAAATACACTTCCGTGATGATACGTGTTTGTCACAGTAGGTCACGTTTTCTGTCATGCATGTACATCCATGACAAATTTATGACAGAATCAAGATAGTCATACCTGTGCTGTCGTAGAAGTGTTCCATGAAATTACCAAAATTATCATCATGGAAGTGTCCACTTCCATGACGATAAATCGCGCGTCACAGAAGTGCTTTCGTCAAGGGTGCCCGACACGTGGCATCCACCGTAACGGAATGCCGTTAAGCTATCGAGTCCGGTTTTGGATCCGATAACCCATTAACAGCCCCGACCAATGGGGATTTACCACGTGTAAAATCATCATTGGCTGGAGGAAACACGTGTCGGCTCACCGTTGGGACAGATGTGATCCACTCATTGGACCTAAAGCGCCTATGATATGACGACACGTGGCACGACCCAACAGAGGCCCATTCATGTGAAAAGGCCGGCCCGTTTGACTTGGTCAAAAGGTGGCGGGCCGGCCCACGGCAAGCCTGTTAACGGCCTGTTCGCATATAGCCCATTTACAGCCCGCTATCCCAGGGCCCGTTTACGGCCTATCCGAATTAGGCCCAGTAGCGTCATCTGGGCCGTCCAATATAATTCCAGCCCGTTTTAACTTCCGGCCCATGTATGGCCCATGACGTCTTTCGGCCCATATGAGGCCCTTAGTAACCCTCGGCCCCTTAATGGCCCGTGGTAAAACTGGCCCGTAATGAACAGTGTATCACTTTATACCCATTAACGGCCCATTATTCCGTTGGGCCGTTTCTAGCCCATGATATCTTTCGGCCTTCTCAGGGCCCATTTATTCTTGGGCTCATTTCCAGCGTTCGGTTACTTACGGCCCATTACTGTCATTTTCTGATTGTGGGCCAAATTCAGCCCGTGGTTACAGTCGGCCCGTTTGTGGCCCGTTAATACGTTGGGCCGTTTTCATGTCGAAAAAAACCCGTTGGGCTGTTTTCATAGAGTTATCAAATACGGCCAATAAACGGCCCGTTATTGTCCACGAATAGTACGGCCCATGATTGGCGAAATGACGATACGCCCCGTAGAAGGCCCATGGATCCTACGGCCCGTAAAAGGCCCATGGATCGTACGGCCCGTAGAAGGCCCATGAATCCTACGGCCCGTATAGAAGGCCAATGGATCCTACGGCCCGTAGAAGGCCCATGAATCATACGGCCCGCATGAGGCCCATGGTTACAACAGTCCATGTGTTGCCATGATTATTTTGGCCTACTTTCCAAAAATAGGTTATTGTGGCCACTAGAAAAACACAGAAAAAGAACTGCAGTGACTACAAGCAAACAACTAAACAAGATAATAAGGAAATAAATAAGCAAGCAATTAACGCTAGCCTATTACCGCTATTACACATATTACATCCACTGGGCATCAAAGTTGGCACCAGTGCAAATATAGGGAACAAAGCAGCATATTACATACACTGGCCGTCAAAATTGGCCACCAGTGCAAATAAACGCGGCAGCAAAACAAGAGCATAACTAAAACAACTTCATAAGAGCTCAAGAAATGTGGTATCCACCATGCTGGCAATAAGCTTAGCAAGCTTATTAGCTTTGTCCCGTTTGGCGCTAAAATCCTCCAACGCTTGTTGTTGCACCAGAAAGTATGCATCTGAATGCTCCAGGGACTTCCGCAGTCCTTCCGCTTCTTGTCGCAGCACAGCTGATTGATGTCTTTCAGCTTGTAGTTGAGACTCAAGAAACTGAACTGATTCAGACAGTGAGTTTGAATAGCTTGTGGAAGCGGTAGTGGCCAGTAACTCCAACACTAAACCAAGACAGGACTTTGGGGTTGTCTCACTGTCTTCGAGATAGTCTTCCTTAGCTGTTTTATCAGCTTTGTTGGAGACCAACAAGGAAGTGTCACTATCCTGAACCTTATCTGCATTACTTCCTTTACCATTGCTTAATAAGGCACTCTTCCCCAATATTCTGTCACCATTCTAAAAGAAGAAACAAGCAGACACATAACAGTTTAGCATGTACTAGTATATGAAACTCATTTCGGTGAACCAGTTCATTAGTAAGGTGGACAGGATTAAACTACCAAGTCTTCTATTGCCAAGTACTAGTACATAATAAAAGCATCAAACAAACATATATCTATGTCCTATGGTCACTGCATTGTCTTGCCAAATCAGAATAGAGACACGGTTAAAATCATATCAGTTCAAGACAAAGCAGCAGTGAAAGAATACAAAGCGTGGGAAACTACACGGCACAACAATATTTTAGATGGGTACCACGGGTCTACATGTACAACAACACTATTGGCTCTGTTGTGATGCTAGTAATGTGAATGATATGAGAAGTCAACTGTATAGACAATTGAAATTGAAATCAACAGAGCTATTGATAAGAGCAAGCCTGTTAAAGAAACATGCGTGAACATACCTGCTGTGCCATTGAAGTTTCGATTGGATCCTTCAATTTAAAAATAAGTTTGTATGAGTAAATACAGTGATACAAGAGCAAAACAGTATGCATGATAGCAATCATAGTTAAAAAAGGCGCGCCTAAGCGAGCGCTTAAGCGCGCCTAGGCTCTAGGCATTGGCGAAACGCATTGCGCATAACTAAGCTTAATCTGTGCATAACTGCGCATAAGCATGCGCTTTGGTCAGTAAAGTGCAAGGCGGTGGCAAAACACACAATTAACGCCTAGGGCTTTTTTGAACTATGATGGCAATGGAATCTTAAATTAGAACAGTTGTTCTTCTGGTTTAGGCACTTGTTCTACATGAACAGAGTACAGTAAGATGCAAGAATATAGTACTTACAAATAGAAAATGAGCTCATAGACCTTACCACATTCTTGGTTCGGGACCAGTACAGAACAAGGCGTTCCCAGTCATCATCCAGTAAATGTGTCTCAGGAGAACGTAAGGGAATTTGATGAGTTTCTTTGCCGGTGAAGTATGTTTTCTTCAGGTAATTCCGATACTGCCACCAAGCATTCTTGAAGATAGCAGAGGTATTAGCACAGGTTACCTCATCCTGAGTTTCCAAATCGGTCCTTCTCTATAGAGAAAAATGCGAAAATTTGTTGTATTATAACCATCATGGAGGTAGGATGTATGGGACAAAGCAAAGTAATTGCCATGAATAACATTACTTACACATAACTCCTGGACAAACACCTGCAACTGGCATTTTCCTTCATCTTCAGTATAATATTTCCAAGATGGGAAGATACGCACATACGATTTAACAACATCAAATGCGATAGATGCTAAACTACGACTAGCTGGTTGTGCTTCCTCCACAGGAATAGGCGTACTAACTGGTGGAGTTGGGGTTCGTCGTGGTAGTACTGGCCCTTTGGGCACTGGAGCTGCCTTACTAACTGCTCTTGTTTGGGAGCTCTGTGGTGGAGATGGTGCTGTGTCAACAGGAACTGGGTTACTATCTGCTGGGGTTGGGGTTAGATTGGGTGAAGCTGGTTCTCTGTCCATCGTAGTAGGGGTACAATCTACGAGAGTTTGGGTTATGTGTGGTAGGGCTGGTTCTCGTGCATGTACAACCGGGGTGCTATCTCCACCAAGAGGTAGCACTGTTTTATTTGAAGACCGTGTTTTTAGTCCGCTAGATGCTGGCATCACCCGCTCCAATTCAAATGGCTGATAAACAGGAAACATAGTTGAATGTACAGACATTGTATGAGAGACAGATGCAATAGATAGTGTGGAAAAAGAGGGCATGAAATAGTTGACATGTATATTGTTTAACTAAAACGGATAGCATGACATAATTTCACATATATGATGTCTATCTAAACTGGATAGCATAGCATAACATAATTCAAAGATATGATGAATAACTAAACAGGATCGCATGACATAATTCACCTACATGTTATCTAAGTAATCAGGATCGCATCATTTAATTCACATATGTGATTTATATGCTAAACAGAGGGCATTAGATATGATGTCTGAACTAAGAACATGGTGTTGAATATTGTGTATATGATGTCTAATCTATGCAATGCAAGACACCATATGCATGATATGAGCAGTATAACCGTGCCAAGTTAGAGCATACACCTCGGTGGGGGAATAGGACTGGTCATCTGTCTCTGAATCCATCTCTGAGGAGCTATCGGGACCCAACAAGAGATCTGCTTCGACAGGTAGCACTGTCTGCGCTGAAGGCCTTGTTTTCACTCCAGATTTTTCAATCTCCCACCCAAATGGCTGATTCACAGGAAGAGTAGTTTAATGTACAAACATTGTCGACAAATGGAAATGTAATGAAGAAAAGGATGGGCAAGATATCATTCAAATATATGATGCCTGGTTAAACAGGATGGCATTGCACATTTCACGTATATTATGGCTGGCTAAAAGACATGAGACTGCACAATTCCCATATATGATATAGAAACTAAACAGGTGGCATTACAGAACATGTCTAAACTAAGCAGATGACATATATGATGTCAAAAGTAGGCACTGCAAGGCAACATATGCATGATATGACTAACATCATCATGCCAAGGTAGAGCAAACACCTTGGGGGTAAATAGGAGTGGTCAGCGGCGTCTGAATCCGCCTCAGAACAGATATCTTCCTCTGGATTACAATCTGGAGAGGGGTGGGGAGGGTTTGCCATTGAACCCACCATGGAGCGATGTCTGCATGACATTGTATTGCCGCGCAAAACTCTTCTCTTTTTCTCTACATGTTCAGCATGACTGTGTACAATATCTGACATGCATACGAAAAAAATATGGTGAGATTATGTAAGGAGAGCATGCAGAAATTTAGAGTGATGGTAACAACCAGTGGATGGATCCAAAAATAATGATAGCAGGCTGATGATTGCTTTAATTTAATAAAAAGACAGATGATGATTGCTTTACTATTTGTTTCCCACCCAAGATGAACAACATAGGCATACCCTAGGTGAACCAGATATTAGACAGAGATACTATTCATTGCTTCCTCGATATGTGCCGTAAGACGTCAAGGCTGAAGCAGCCCCGGTGAGCCGTAAGACGTCAAGGCTGAAGCAGCACAAGACAGACATCGTCAATCTCAAGTGGGATTCTAATAGCATCTCCAATAGATGATGTAAAATAGATGTAAAATTTACATCACCAAAAACCACCTGACTACAACAGATGAGGTAAAAATTGTTGACTCTGAACTTAACTGTCGAAACTGAAATTTACTGTGGAATCTGAATGTTACTGTCGAAACTGAACGCAATGGTAGCAGAGAGCCACTTGACATGTAGTTTAGGGAGGGCATGCAGTTCATCTTCAACCTGCACCCTCCTGAGCCGCCAGCCACCACCGGTCGAACCGCTGGCCTCAGCGCCACCTCGCCGCCCCGAAACAACTCCCCACCGCCGGTCCGCCGCCACCCCGGCCAGCCCTATAGGCCCCACGCCCCCACCCTGAACCCTAAGATAGATAGTGGAGTACCTCTCCGGTGAGCCCCCGTCCCCGCTGCGGGTGGTTCTTACTTAACTCCGGCGAGCCCCCCACCCCCTGAAAATCGACTGACCCAAAAGTCGATTCAGTCGACTGAAGTGTAGCTAAATCGGAGCAGAGCAGCAGCACGAGCGAGGGGGAGAGCAGCAGCAGCAGCGCGAGTGAGCGAGCGAGAGCCGGAGCAGCTGGGCGAGCGAGCGATCGAGCGAGAGCCGCAGCAGCAGCAGCAGCACGAGCGAGAGCCGGAGTAGCAGCAGAAGATCCGGCTGGTATGGACGCCGCCGCCGAAGGGGCCTCGCACTTGGGGAGAGCCACCATGGAGATGTCGCCCGCGGCGTCGGCTTCAAGTTAGCCGCTCCATGGGGGTGCGGGATGGAGCACCGTCGGTGCCGGGAGGTCGAGCTAAGGAGAAGGTGCGATGCGATGAGTGTACAACCTCTTTGGTGGCGCCGAGTAGGCCTCGGCTTCGTCCGAGGAGTCGGTGAGGATGCTGCGATTCCGGTGGAACAGGTTAAGGCGGCGCTGTGGGGATGGAGCAGCCGCGATAGACGAGGCGATCGTCGGAGCAGCTCCTTGGAGGTGGAGGACGGGGCGGCTGAACCGGCGGGACGACGAGATGGACGACGGATCCTCATCCGGGGAGGTGGACGAGGGACGTCGAGCTGTTGCGGTGGACGACGTCGTCGGGGAAGAGACTTCGGCTGGGCAGCGGTGAGGTGGCTGACGGAGGAGGGTGGGGTTTCGCGGCTGGAGCGGAGAGGTTATGGCGGCCTGGGATTTCGAATGGCAAAAAGGAGGCGATGGGAGGGGTGAACCATGACTTAGGGACGCGCTTGTCCAAAATGTAGGGTGTGTTACAAAAGTACCCCGCACCGATTTGAACTAGCGGCCCTTTCGGCTCAGGGTTAGAAGGGGGATTTCGCGTGTCGGGATTTGGCAGCTGGAGGGAGTTTTCGCGCGCGTTGTAATTTCGGGATAGCAAGGCGCGGGTTGTGAAGGCGCCAGTTTTGGGAGCACGATATCTGAATTTTCGGGATATAACAAGGCGCGGGTTGAATTTTAGGGACAAGCCTAACGTGTAATATTGTACTTGTACGTACCAAATCAATTCGCACTTCCCTCAACCAAAAAGAAAACGAAAAAAATAAAACTATTCACACCACACAAAGAGAGAGTCTTGCCCCGTTTTACTATAAAAATGCTATTTAAAGCTACTCATACCAACAATTTAGTGCAATTAAATGCTATTCGGTAGTATGAATCCATGTTATGTCCAATTAAATTTTTTCGCTTGCTGTATAATGCATGTAACCTACTCATACCAACATTTTAGTGCATTCCAAATGTCTATACTACCGCTGCAATTCGAACTGAATTTGAATTCGTTTCTCTATTTCAATAACAAATCTACAATCATGATTGTTGCCAACTTCAACCATCATTCGTGTATTACCTTAATAACACACCACATGATTACTATAGAGATAGATATGAACTATGTGTACTACATGAACTCGAATTCTATTTTTTGAATACACTTGATGTTGATTCCAAATAATAGTACATTTGATGTACTAACTATATATTCATAATCTAAACCATGTTCCATACGTGTACACCGTGTTTATCACACATAGTATAGTGCCCCGCCCCCTACATTATGACAAGTATTTAGACCTGAGCTGCAAAAGCCACACATTAGCCCAAATTATGATCAATGTTCTATATGTTATACGTAGTACTAGCAAGATGCCCATGCGTTCCACAGAACATCAACATGATCAAGGGGAGGCCTAATTTGCAAATATGGAGAGGGGTGTGGGTATCTTTTTTCAAAATTGCCATAGTTTCCTTCCTATCCGTCAGATATAAATCGGACGGCCTATATTGCAGGATGGCACCATCATCAACAACTCCGTTTTTTATAAGAGTAGAGATAAAATATATTATATGTAGTATAACATGTTCATAACCACACCATGTGTATCACCGTTATATATATTCACACATGCGTCGGTTTAAAACACTATGATAAATTCTTCAAATATCCGAATTCGCTTTTTATAATGAAGTATGATCTCTGTTCGTCTTTTACACCCACACAATCCTCTTATCTTTGTAGCTAGCTAGCGCTAACTTTCTCTCGTGCATGCAGACGCCCGCATCCCTCTAACCCTCCCTCAGCATTCTCTAGCTCCATCGCGCAAATTCGTCTTTTCACTTTAGGTCGTTCACCCACGGTGTGTGTAGGCCCCCAGCTCCTTCTTTACGGCACACATCGATCGATATGCCTCTCTAGCCAGGTGTGCCTAGCACAAAACACAAGCTTCCCCTCTTCTCTTATCACCGTCCATGCCTCACTCCCACCACTCTTTTCATCGATCTCGTACTCGCACACTTCTCCCCCTCGATATAGTATGACTCTCGCACCACCTCCTAGATGCATCCCTCTCTCTCTATCCTTCTCCCCGTGCCTCATTTGCTTCTAACACACACATGCATGTATACCGATCGATCTCCCAACATATACCTAGGTCGACTTTAACTATTCCCCCCCATCGATCGACGTACCTCACAAGTTATGTCTCTCCTTTCTCTGACAAAGGACGATTGATCTTCCTATGTAGTTATGTCTGCTTACCACATCCATATCGCCCCCCTCATCATTCGTGCATGCCTCCTGACCCGTCTCTCACACGCACGTGCACAGACAGGCAGCCATCCCCTCTCTTATTGATATTGCAGGCGAGCCCTCCGGTTGTCTAGCAAGCCTATCCCACCATTTGTTAGAAGCAACTCCACTACCACCCCCTCCAACACTCTAGCTCTGTCTCTCTCCCAACCTTATTCCTCTCCTACACATATGCATGGATGCCGATCGATCTCCCTTAATACATGAGGTAGATCGATCTCCCTTAATACATGAGGTAGGCCTCTCTCCTCCTCCACACATATACCAGCCATTGTACCTCTATAGTTAATTAGGCCTCCCTCCCCCCACACACACCGATAGTCGAGCGCTGTAGGTAGGTATCCATGCCAGAGAGACAAACAGCACCTGTCCCCTCTCATGTTCCAGTAGGCCAGCCACACTATATCTTTGACGTGGGCACACACAAATTCGATGGCACTCTTTATCGATCGCGCGCGCACACACACACATCATCCCTCTCTTCGATTCTATGGACACCTCAAGCCGATGATACCTCCACTCTCTTCTCGTGGATCGCCCCCTCTATATATATGATATATCTAGGACTCTATTTCACACACATTGCATATGTTACATTTTTTGATTGACCCCACCCCCCCCCCCAAAAAACTCTCACGAACCCACACACTATATCTCTACGTTTATCTCTCACACAACCCCACGTAGGTGGTGTACGTATACAAGAAGAGAATAGGTGCACCGTGCACGTACTCACGCTTCGTGCCCAGCCACACCCGCGCGGGTACACGGTGGAGCTCATTTCTGTACGAAATGGCAGCCCACGTGCTAATTTGAACGCGTGTAGCGGTTGTTTACCTACGGAGGTCGTGTACCACGCGTGCACGAAACAAAGTTCGACTTGATGCGTTGGCGCGTTATTTTTAAATAAAGTTATATCGCTCAATGGCACGTACACAGAATATAAAACGATTTTTATGGAGAAAAAGGTAGTCCGCTCCACTATATACAATGGAGCCTGCCTGCCTGGTTTGTCTCTCTTCAGAGTATCTCACACAAGGCTGCGGTGGCCTCTCTCTCTCTCACCGTTGGTCACTGATCCGGCCGCATCCCGTCCGCCGGCGGAAAGGGAGGACGTGCATCGTTTCTCCGTTCGACGGCGCCGAGGCAGCACGTCCCGATCTGCGGTACACGCCGTTCTCTCTGACCAAGCTCCGGCGTGGTAGGGCCTACGCCACCTGCTCGCTGCCGCAGTATGGGCAGATTCCGCCCGCCGCCGCTCACCTAGTTACATCCCGACGACCTCCAGGTATCCCCTCCGGCCTTGCTCCACTGCCCGTCTTCCCACGTCGCTGCATGTGGATCTTCCATAGTTCTTTGCCCAAAACGTAGCTCGTCCGGCGTACTTTCCATATTGCAATCTCGTCCTCACACCGTTTTAGACAAACACAACCGTGTTGTTATCTTCCCTTAGGACAAGGAATATGCTTCTTTTTTGTCGTCGCATGTGTCATCAACTGTTATTGGCCAGTAATTGTTTCCTTTCTACCTCTTTTTTGCAAACAGGGCTATCCATTTCACCTCGTTGCTATTGCGACCTTTTGGTGAACTGCACAAATCACTTTTTTCTTAAGAGTGTTTTGTGCAGTTCTGCCAAAATGTCACACGGGCAACGTCTCTACATTTCATTGCGACTGCACAAAGGGAGATTGGTTTTGCTCTATCCTCCTCATCCAACTCCGAGCCTAATCTTCTCCAACTAGTTAGTCTTAAGAGAGACTGCAAAGGTGACCGGCTTCTATTTGTGTGTTTATTGTTTCATCAGCAGTCCTCTATTATCGTAATCACACTTAATATCTTTGGAACAGGGACGCTCAGCTCTATTTTAGTGGAACTGCACAAAATGATCGGAATGTTGCATGCTCCAGACAGCTACTTTTTTCCCAACATGCCTTGTTGATTTAGACAGAGCTGGGGGGACGTTGCTGCCAATGAAAGCATGGATCAATTTTAATTTAACACCTTCTCACAACTTTGTCTTCAGTTGTGATGTAAATATTAGCTCTGATTAGCAAGGAAGTTAGTTTTTTATTGTTTCCGAAAGAGCATCGATGGCAAGACACACGAAACAAAAGCTGAAAGCTCACACCATTGTACAATTTCATGTCGCTGGAAAATTATTTGTATAGTACGTCAATTATGTAAACAAATGCTGGAAGCTTGATAGCATTGCCAGAAGCCTCTTCGGCATCCGGGTCCATGTGCCATGCACAAAATTATACTCCTTCGTTCCTAAATATTTGTCTTTTTACAAATTTCAAATGGGCATATTTTAGAGTGTAGATTCACTCATTTTGCTTCGTATGTGTACTCCCTCCGTTCCTAAATATTTGTCTTTCTAGAGATTTCAACAAGTGACTACATACGGAGCAAAATGAGTGAATCTACACTCTAAAATATGTCTATATACATCCGTATGTAGTAGTCCATTTGAATCTCTAAAAAGACAAATATTTGAGTAGTCACTCGTTGAAATCTCTAGAAAGACAAATACTCCGGAGTATATTTAAGAACCGAGGGGGTAGTGCACAGCCGCATGGGAGACTCAGACCGGTCGTTGCGCCGCATTAATAGTGAGTAATGAGCAGTCAAATCATAAGCCCCACCTTTCCCACTGTAAGTTGCTCGGAAGAAGCAACCATCAATACGCTCTTCTTTGAATCCGCTCATACTACTCCATCCGTCACTGTTTATAGAGCGCGCTTCAGAAAAAGAGAAAATCTCTGGGACCAAGGCGACTAGCGATCGGCCTGAAAAATAGCATTGGTAGTTATAGCACGGCGTCTATTACTAGAGGAAATAATGCGTACACACATGCATGCAGTGCTTCCACCCCGGGTAGACACATGCATGCACTTACTCCACTCCGTAGTACTACATCGAGAGAAAATTGCGGTTACCACGCCCTAATTAATTGAGCATTAAACCAAACGCGTCTAAAGTCTCTCTGGTGGTGGAAATGCATTGAGAGAAATGCATCATAATGAAGCGCGCCCTGTAAACTGTGACGGAGGGAGGAGTAGTATGAAGGTGCAAAACCAAGTACGCGTATGGCCAGTCGGTCAACGCACCTCCTCTTGGCATATCACTGACATGTGGGACCGGAGTGTGAGCAAACCGATCTCAATTGACGGCAAAATGGCCAACCCGCCGTTCCTTGAGAGAGACGAGGAGCGAGAACACACAGACGGGCTCGCACGGAGGCCAAGATATATTCGAGCATGGTTGATCGATATCATCATTACATGTTGGGCTGCCGTTTTCCGCCCTTCTCCGGAATAAATGTGTACTTTATCAAAGATTAAGAAAAATAAGAGTACAGAGGCTCCACCATGCGGTTCTAGTAGTAGTACTACTCGTACTACTAAACCTTGCGCTTGGCTCTTCGCCTCTTCGTGAAGTCGAACAATGATGGTACTCCGCATGTTCGGTACTACAGTGTATGCCTCTGGCAATCTGACACCGAATGAACTGATGCATGTCCACCGCCTGGGCGAGGGTACGTTGCATTAGTCAAAAGGCGTAAGCGAGCTTCACCTTGTCCTGCAAGCTTCTCCTCGTTCTGCGAGTTGACGGGACACACCAACAAGTAGTGCTAGTCCATACTCCCTCCTTTCCGGTTAATATGGCTTAATCTTTTTTGCGGGTAAATGAGAGAGCTTTATTCATATATAAGCATTCTTAGGACGATCAGCCAAGACACTGGTCACTAGGAAGCGAGGTACCCCGCAAAAAAAGAAGTAGGAAGCGAGGTGTTTCATCAAGCCAGCTCTCGGCCACATTCAAAGTGCAGCAAGCACGGTTCGCACAAAGATGCGCCGCAAGGTTTGCTGACCTGTTTACATGCTGAATAACAAAAAAAGAGGAAATATTACCGAGCGCTCCTATTTGTAACAGGATATGAGCCAGAATTAAGCGAGAATTGTGGCGAGTGTTCCATGCAATCAACTTCCATTATCACATGCGAGAACCCTCGAAGAGAACCAAATGTGTTGAAGATTGCTTTATCACATTTTAAAAATATAATAAGAGTGCAGACGCTCCTCCATCCGGTTCCTAGTACTAGTATAGTACCTCTATAGACTATAGTAGTAGTACTAGTAAACTTTGCGCTTGGCTGTTCGCCTCTTCGGGAAGTGCAACAATAATAGTACTAGTATAGTGTATGCTTCTGGCAATCTGACACCGAATTAACTGTTGCACGTCCACCGCCTGAGCGAAGGACAGCTTGCATTAGTCAAAAGTTTCTCCTTGTCCTGCGAGCCACCGCGCGCAAGCTTCTCCCGTCCTGCAAGCTTCTCCTCGTTCGGCAAGTTGACGGGACACAGCAAAGTAATGCTAGTCCATACTGCCTCCTCTCCGGTTAATATGGCTTAATTTCAAACGAGATAAATACACTGTCTGTCACTGTATATTTGTAAAAATACGGTCAGTGGACTTCATAATACGCTCATTGCGCTCAATATATACATTTTCCGGTGTTTATACGGTCACTAGCTCACCCTGGCTGAGTATGTGTGTGCATGCACGTGTAGGTTGAGCACTTGAGCGTGACCGTGTGTGTTCCGTCGTGTGCTCGGACATGCATGCATTAGGGCGTCGCGCGCGTTTTTGCGTCCATGTGTACGTGTGACTGTTGCATACACGTAGGGGGAGTACGTGTAGGGGCCACTAAAGGAGCAGTCAAATCACACAGTAAGTTAGTCGGAAGAAGCAACCATCATTTCACTCTTCAATGACACGTACGCAATATAAAATGGTTGATATGGAGAGAAAAAGAAAACCACTATATATACACTAGCAGGAGCCTAAGCTACAAGCCTGCTTGCTTGGGTTGCTCTCTTCACAAGCATAGAACGACGGTGGCCACACCGCTGGTCACATATCCGGCCTGATCCCGCAGCTGGGGGAAGGGAACAATGTTCTGCGTAGACGCGGTCGACATCGGCGAGGGAGAAAATCCACAGTCGGTGCGTCCCAATCGGGGGTCACCGCGGTATGGGCCGATGCCGCGTCCCAACCGCCCTTCTAGCTACAGCCCGACGTCCCAGGTAGTCCATCTTCCTTTTGGAGCCGGCTTGCTCCACTGCCGCAGCTCCCCACGTAGCTCCATCTCCATGTCGATCTTTCTCTACTTCTACCGGCTTCTACTTGTGATGAGTTTATGTCTCATGAACTAGTGCCAGTACTATTATTCTAATCACACTTCTTCAATATCTTTGCCATCAGGGATGCTCAGCTCGATTTTAGTGGAACTGCACAAAAGCATCGTATGATCCGAGGGTGCCAGCCGTCTTTCCTTCGACAGGTTCTACCTGGCCAGGAAATTAAATCCTGTTTAGGGTTTAGGGTTTAAGTCGTAGTGACCCCATCAGTAGTTTTTCTTTCGTACACGCTCTCACAACTTTTGTCTTTAGTTGTGAAGTAAATATTGGCTATGATCTGTGAATCATTGAGATGCATCAGCATGCGTGTTAGTTTTCCTTTGTATTTGATGGAATGTTGTAACGGGGCAACCTTGGAGTAGGAATGAAAATGGAGTGGAAAGTTTCCGTTTTTCCGGAGAAAAAATGGAAACGGAGAGAAACCAACGTTTCGTTTCGTTGGATCGCGCCATCGAGCAAAACCAACGTTTAAATCACGTCTGTCGCATTCGTGTCTCACCCTCCTCCACGGCTCGACCCCACACGGTCACTCGGCATGCCACTCACCGCAAACCGAGTATACGATAACTTTCCCGCCTGCTTGTCGATGGATCGCGCCATGGAGTACTAGTACTACTGGAAGAGATTGACGAGTTGGGGAGGACAGCTAGCTGTAGCACGGACTCCCAAGAACTTTTTACATGCATGTTGTGGCCGGCTATTGCGACCTTTGAACGCGGAGCAGTCGCGTGCACCAGGAAGCGGCGCGGGCGACGCTCTCTCGGCCGGCGCGCCGCTTCAATGCCGGCGCCAGTGAGAGGTCGCGTCCGCTCTGGCCGGGCATGAATGCGGCACTGACCGTTTCGGGCGGGAAGCACGCGCGGGTGATGAAGAGGGTTCGGGTTGGTCAGGAGCGGCCGTGGCAGCGGTCCGGACGCCCGCAAACAAGAGATGTTGTACGTTAATATTGCCGCGTATATAAATAATGTGCCAGTTGGACAAATATGATTGGAGATGGAGATGGAAATGGAATTTTACGTAAACACAGATATGCATGTCTATGTCTATGTGTGTGTGCGCGACGACTCTCGCGACCTGGAAGCGGGGGCGTGTTTTTGATCGAGTTTTCTTTCTTGGTACGTTAAAAAATTGTCCGCCAGTTTTCGTTTCTTTTTTCCGGGAACGCGCGTATTCTATTTAAAACCACTGCTATGGAGAGATTGTTTTACTCCATTATAGCCTCTTGTTTGATAGAGTTTCTCGCGTCTCGCTCTCTCACCCTCTCCATATCAAAACAAGATGACAGTGTCCACACTATCTCTCTCCTCACCGGTGGTCACAGATCCGGCCGAATCCCGTCCGCTGCGGGAGGTGAGGAGGTGCAGCATTGACGTTGTCGCCGTTGGCGATGGAGGAAGCCGATGCGCACCGTCCTCTCGGAGCCGGCGCTGGCGCGGACGAAGGTCCTCCGCGCCCTTGTTGCCTGCCGTCGTGTGGGCAGATCCCGCCCGCCCGCCTAAGCGACATCTCGCCCACCTGAGGTATAACTTCTTGTACTGGTCCAGCTCCCCAGGTCGCTGCATGCGGGTTTTCTTCTATGCGACTACTCCCCAGCTCCCCATGTATAGTAGCTAGGGTTCGTCGGCTGGTCCAACATCACCTACTATTATAGAGGAAATGCCACTCGAAAAGTTGTCCTGATTTATGCCTCGGTGGAGGTATACATTTTGTTTCGACAAAAAGTACATGGTGGTTGTGCGGTCATTGTCCATATGCTCCTATTGCTGCTGCTAATCTAATACTATCACTGGTTAAATGAAGAAATGCTTTTTTTCTCGGGTATCCTGGTTTAGTTCCCATCAAGATAATCATGATGCTTCTGTTTGTTGGTGTACTTTTCATAATTCTTATTGACAATTGAGATGTCGTTGTTAATCTTGTAAAACAAAGTAACAACACTATATCCCTTTTTTATATTTTTGGAAACAGCGATGCGTATCTCCATACCCGGGCATGTCTTCCTCAATTTTAGTGGAACTGCACAAAATTGGATGGCCATTGTTGTTCCGCCTCACTGTCCTCTGCCACGTGGTTCTTCCTTCCTCGAGCTTGACTACTGAGAAGAAACAGACCATAGTGAGGATTTGTCGAACTTCATAGGTGCCTCACCCAAACTTGATGCCAAATGGATGATGCATCACCACGATGACCTATCGATGCTCATGGTTGCGCCTCATGGTTGCGTCGGCTGGTGAAGCTGATCGATTTTCAATGAAAAACAAGCTGTCTTCCATCAGTGCTCTTTGCTTGTTACCCACAAAGATGATATCCTTCGTCAGTTCACCTTGGTTGCGTTGGAGACGCAGTCGTTTTTCACGTTGGTGCAATTTTATCACACAATTGGCTATGAACCAAATGTTTCCTCGAAGAAGGATCGACGTTGGTACTAAGAGCATAAGTTTTGTATTGATTTCTAAGCCTTCTCACAACTTTGTCTCTAGCTCCCCTGTAATTTTATTTGTCCAGCTATTAACTTTGATTAAAAAATGGTGTGGACTAAAAACCCGGATGGACGTAGTAGCCCTCCATTTTATTTACTCAGCATATTAGATTTGACTGAAGTCAAACTTTGTAAAGTTTGACCAAGTTTAGGCCGAACACAACAAACCATAATTATTAGAGAGGGCAAACTGTACATACTCTATAACCTTTCCGATAATTGAAATTAAAATTCTTTATTTGTACACACTCTCAGACGTTTCTGATAATTTGGCGCATGTGTGGTTGTTCACTTAAGGGAGGGTAGTGTACCGCACTTGAAGGACAGGAAGTGCGACCAGGACTCGTGGATCATTAGTTCATCGGAAGTACTCCCTCCGTTCCTAAATATTTGTCTTTCAAGTGGTTTGCAATGGACTACCACATACGGATGTATATAGATAATTTTTACAGTGTAGATTCACTCATTTTGCTCCGTATGTAGTCATTTTTTGAAATCTCTAGAAAGACAAATATTTAGGAACAGAGGGAGTAGTAGTTTTCTTCACTGGTAGATTAAATAAAGAGTTTCGTTTCGTACTTACACAATTTAAAACGATTGTTATGGAGAGAATAAGAAAACCACTCCACTATATATTAGTCGTATACACGAGTACTATATGGACACAGCTTCATTGACTAGTGCACCTGCCTTTGGGTTTATGACAGGTGGGCCCAAAATGTGGCTAGCCCACCTGTCATACAGCCAAAAGCAGGTGCAGTTAAGGCACCGGAGCTCAGTCTGTACTACATTATATATATAAGCTGGAGCCTCAGTGCTTGTTCGCTAGGGTTTGCACTCTCCACACTCTCGCCGCACTACATATATATATATATATATACATGCTGGAGGCTCAGCGTTCCTTTGCTAGGGTTTGCTATATTCACTGTCTCTCACCCTCTTCACCAGATGTAAACAAGACTGAGTTGTGGCCTCTGTCTCTCTCACCCCCCTCACAAACAGCTGGTGAAGGAGGCGTCCGGATCTCGTCGCACCAGGAAGGGGAGGAGGTGCAGCGTTCACTCTATCACCTTCGGCGAGGGAGGCAATCCACTGCCGACTGCGCTTTTCTCTTTCACCCAGCGCCTGTGCGGGAGGGCCACCGACCCCTTCTTCCTCGCTTCCGTACGTAGTGTGGGAAGATCCGACCTCCCGCCGCACGCCTTGCCGCATCCCGATGACCCTAATGTATAAGTTTATTTGAAACCGTCATTGGTCTAGCTGCATGCTGATCTTTTTCGATTCTGTAGTCGAATCTAGGTCTTGGTTCAAAGAGGAAAGAAGGGTGCGGTGGGGTGGAGCATGAATCTAGGACGTGGTTCAATGAGGAAAGGAGGGAGGGAAAGTAGTATAGACTAGCTATCCAGCCGCTTTGTTGGTCAAAAAGGGAAAAAGGGGGTAACCCAGTACACACATCTGTAAGGAACCCAACTCTTTGTTGAAAAGGGAAAGAAACTGGGGGGTCGGGTAGTTTGTGCAGGACTAGATTTGCTGCCCTCACATCGGAAAAAGTTTCAAAGAGAACAAATATCGGACCAACGCAGATATGCTGCTTGGCTACATACTCTGCATCACCCATTTATACGTGTGGACGCACATGGTGCTGGCATGTCCCATGTCCCATCCACATGATCGTGCAGTGTGTTTTGAGATGTTGTGCTACTTGTATTGGTACTGTTTTAAATAAATGTTGAATTGAAGCTATTGTATTTAAAGCAATGCCACCCTCAGAATTAACTACTGAACTATTTTAAGAGAATTTCTCTGTTAATATGAATCAATGCAACCGTTTTAGAAATGCTACTGTCCTATACTTAGTTTTCCATCAAGATAAGGTAGATGCTTCTTTTTGTGGCCGCATGTTTCATCCTCCTTTATTGGCAGTAATTGTTTCCTTTTTTGCCTCTGTTAAATCAGGGATATCTATTCAACTTGTTGCTATAGCAAACTTAAATGTCTCATCGGGGACTTTACTTGATTTCAGAGTAACTGCACAAAACGAGATTGGATTTCCTATTCGTGTTGGCAGATTCATACGTGATCTTGTGTGCGTCATGACAGGTTGGTACTTGCCTTCATCCACATGATCGTGCAGTGTGTTTTGAGATGTTGTGCTACTTGTATTGGTACTATTTTAAATAAATGTTGAATTGAAGTTATTGTATTGCTGTCTTTTCCCATTAAGTAGTGAACAAAAATGGGACCAACCCAGACATTATGCTTGTTGCTTTGTTACAACAAACTCTGCATCACCCCCTTTATAAGTAGATGGAAGCACATGTTGTTTGTAGCGACGCGACCCGAAATCGGTCAAGTCTCTGTGTAGCTGTACCATCCCAAGATCATGCTGGCACACACAGTACATTGATGCAAAGATTCAAAGTTCAATCACACCTGAATTTATTACACGATTCTCATATCGAGTCTTTATTACATCGTAATAAATTCGGCCGAAGGCCAACTCATGAGAAATAAACTAAATAAAGCTGCGGAAGCATAACGAATAGCGAGTCCATCCGACTCCATAGGGCAATCGCCAAGCGTGGATCGTAGCCTCACTCCTGATCGGAAAACTCCTCTGCAACATAAGACGTTGCAGCCGTGTAGGTCAGCATTTTGAATGTGCCGGCAAGTCATGAAGAGAGAACAACAATAAAATTACCAATACTATATGCAATTTGGCTGTGGGGCTCTAAGTTTCATTGTTTTGAGAAAAAGCCGGTTTTTCCCTACAACAATGAACTTGTTTGCAATTACTACAAAATGTTGGTAGTTATTGCGATGGTTCCGCCAACCAATGTCTCATTCCCAATTATTAAATAACCCCTCAATTAGTTTATTAAGTTCGGTGTTGAGATTTCTGAAATACTCCAATCGCAGAGTTTCATTTGTCCGTAACCGGGGACACGGCTAATCAATTAGGTTGTTACTCTGCAGAGGTTTGTGCACTTTACCCGCAAGAATCGTTCCCTCCTTTAAGTCTTCGCACTGCCTGGTGTTTGAAGACGGGACAAACGAAACAGGGTCTTCCGATGAGTTCCTCTGGGCCACTGCCGGTGCCCATCCAATCCTACCGTTCTTCTACATCTCGTAGCACCGTCCGGCCAGAGTCACGCCTAGGGTCAACCCAGCCAGAGCCCATAATGGCTTGCTGCTGCACAGGTAAGCTTCCGGTCAATGGGGTATCCATCTGTCTCTTCGTGGCTGGGTGAAGCTTTCCGCAAGATGTCATGGCGCTTCTCCATGCATCCCGGCCATCCGCTGGTTTCTCCAGGGTGCCCGTCAACCGTCCTCCACCCAGTAGTGAATTTTGAAGTCCATCTTGAGCTTGATGTCATGGGGTCTTCATCATCTTGACTCTCGCATCTCCCTTATGAATCACTCAACCAACCCCGTCTACGAGCATAGCAAAATAAACTGCATCTTCCCGGGCATCGGTAACAAGGGAGAAGGGTTCATCCTACCTCATGATACTACTCAAGAACATAACTTAACAAAATTCTCCTACTGCATGCATGGTGGGGAGGTATAACTCTAATGCAATAAAATCATAGGTATTGTAAAATCATGATCAAATGACTTGCCTGGCTGACGGTCTTCGAAAGCCAGCGACTCGTAATAGCAGGCTTCGCACTCCGGGAATTCTACCGAGTCAAACAATAGCACAAATAAGAATAGCACAATATAACATAACAGCAAGTTGAAGTAAAACACCTAAGGACTCAAACCAAAACCAAAGAAAAACTCGGAGAAAGCAAATCAAGGTTTTCATCATAACAAGCAACAACTAAGAAATAGTTTTACTCCACAAAAACTTTTCTTAACAGAACCTAAGCATTGGTTTTGCTAACTAACAGAAGGGAACACATCATACAAACTAGTAGCAAAAAGAATCACATCAAAAGCTATTATAGAACTCCTATTATGCCTAAAACAATCCTAGCAAAGAAAATAAAATAAAAACATTTATTCTACCGTAAATAAAAGTTCCTCCTCTGTAGCTACAGAAAGTAATCTAAAATAAACTATAACATAAAAAAAATAAAATTATTTACTAACTAGAACAGTAGGAAAACAGTAGCTAGCTAAATAAACAAGAAAAACTTGATTTCGACATAAAACTAATTGTTTGTTAAATCTAAAATACCCAAACAAGTTCCTACTGCTAGGCATGGTCAAAACTAAGCAGTAGCAAAAAAGAAACACTAAAAATAATAATCCTAACTCAACTTATGGCAGAAAAACTAATCTGTCTAAATCTAATATAAAACTATTTCTAATAATTTAAACATGGCTAAACATATTTTCTACAAAAACTACAACAAATTTGCAAACTAACAAAAAAAGAATGAACTAAAAATAATAAATAACCTAAAAGATATAGATTTTTCAAGATTGGAACTATTCTGTTGAAAACAGAAACAAAAAAATCAAACAAAAAAAACAACTAAGGCGCTAACGGGCCGAAATAGTGAGCGTTCTAAAACTAAACAGCGCACATGCGTTGAATAGGCTAGTACGCGTACGGGTTAGAATTAAAAAAACGATTGGGACGGTCTACACTAAACCGTAACTAAACCAGAAATAAGCCGTAAACTAAACCGTACAAAACCGATCTAGTACAAATAAACCTAACCCTTCGCTAGTCTAATCTAGGCCCTAGATTGGAAATCGGACGGCTGTGGGGAGTCCGGTGGCTTACAGCGGCGGTCGACTGCGAGGTGGGCTCGGGCGTTGGTGGCGGGGGTGCTCCGGTGGTCCGAGGCGGCGGCGGAGTCGACGGGCGGGTGCGGCAGCTCGAGGAGGAGACTCTGGTGGAGTCATCGGAGGTCGGGGAGGTCGGAGTCGATTGGGGCGAGCTCGGGTGAGCTCCTGCTCCGGCGGGCGGCGGACGAGCTCGGGACAATGGCGTCGGGGGCTCCTGGACAGGGAGATGATGTCAAGGAGGCGCGGCACGAAGTGGAGGTTCGGGTGAAGATGCTTGGAGGGGCAGAGGGTGCTCACCGACGGCGTAAGTGGCGGCGAACCGAGGTGGCGGCGGCGAGATGCGAACGGAGAGGGCGACGGCTCTGGTGGGTTTCGGGCGTAGGGTTTAAGGGGTTCGAGAGAGGAGGGGCTTGGCCTTTTATAGGGCGTAGTCTTGGGCGAGGGGGCGTCTCGGGATCACGATCCCAGGAAGATCGGAACCGCGGCGCGCTCTGGACGTGCTCTGGTTCGGTTTCGTGAGCGAGGGGCTGGGGATGAGGGCGGGCCCCGCGGTCAGTGAGACAGAGAGGGGGAGAGGCGCGACGGGTGACCGAGGGCAAGGGGGTTCGGGCATCGGGCGCTGGGGCAGGCCGGCTTGGGCGTTGGTGGGCTGCGCCTGGCCCGCTGGTGGGCTGCGCTCGACGCTGGCTGGGCCGGTTGGCCTGGCTGGCGCGTGGGGCTTTCCCCTTTTTTTTGAATTAGAGAGAAGGGAAAATATAGAAAAATATATATTATTTTTATATAGGACATATATATATATCAAAATTATCAGGGTAATTAATCCTACAACGTGGACATTTTTCCAGAGGTAAAACTCAAACTAAAAAAACAATTTCTAGAAATCCCAAATAAAATTCAAATTTGAATTCAAACTTTTTGGCAATACTTTTCTTCTGACATTTTTTTGGAGTGTCATGTTAGCTCCTCTCATACTTTTGATCAAGTATTTGTCAGGGATATTTGAAATAAATTTCAATGCCAAATCAAGTTCAAATTCACAACAAAAACTCAACTGCCTCTGAAATTATTCAAATGTCACTCAATTCAAACAATATGCATAGATGCTTAGCTATAATTGTAAAACATTCCAAATTGGAAATTAGGGATGTTACAAACCTACTCACCTTAAGATGAATCTCGCCCTCGAGATTCGGGTTGGCTAGCAAATAGGTGCGGGTAGTCTCGGCGGAGGTCTTCTTCTCGCTCCCAGGTGGCTTCCTCCTCGGAATGATGACTCCACAGAACCTTGCAAAACTTGATGATCTTGCTGCGGGTGACTCTGTTTGCACTCTCGAGAATTCGAACGGGTTTCTCCTCATAAGTCAGATCACTGTCGAGTTGTATGGCCTCTAGGGGCACTATGTCTCTCAACGGTATTTCGGCCATCTCAGCATGGCATTTCTTCAGCTGAGAAACATGGAAGACATCATGAACACCGGACAATCCTTCCGGCAATTCCAGCTTGTAAGCAACTTCTCCACGACGTTCGAGGATTTTGTAGGGGCCAATGAACCTGGGTGCCAACTTTCCTTTAACACCAAACCTCTTGATTCCACGAAGTGGGGACACACGGAGATATGCTCGGTCTCCAACTTCATACGTTATCTCCTTGCGTTTACTGTCGGCATAACTCTTCTGTCTCGACTGGGCTATCTTGAGTCTATCTCGAATCAGCTTGACCTTCTCTTCGGAGTCTCTGATAACATCGGGACCAAAAAGTTTTCGGTCTCCAACACCATCCCACAACAATGGTGTTCTACACCTCCTTCCGTATAGAGCTTCGAAAGGGGCCATCTTCAGACTGGTCTGATAGCTGTTGTTGTACGAGAACTCTGCATATGGCAAGTTGTCATCCCAGCTAGACCCATAGTCTAGCGCACAGGCTCTCAACATGTCCTCCAAAATCTGGTTGACTCTCTCGGTCTGTCCATCTGTCTGCGGATGAAAAGCTGTACTGAACTCCAGCCTCGTACCCAAAGTTTCATGCAACTGATTCCAAAACTTTGAGGTAAATTGTGTTCCTCTATCTGACATGATACTCCTCGGAACTCCATGCAGACATACAATCCTGGTCATGTATATCTTGGCTAACTTAGCACTGGTATATGTGGTCTTCATGGGAATGAAATGAGCTACCTTGGTCAAGCGATGAACCACTACCCAAATAGAATCATAACCTGAACGGGTCCTCGGTAATCCTGTGATAAAATCCATTCCATGTTTTTCCCATTTCCACTCGGGTATCGGCAAAGGTTGAAGTAACCCTGTCGGCTTTTGATGTTCCGCCTTTACTCGCTGACAAACATCGCATACTGCTACGTACTCGGCAATATCCTTCTTCATACCTGTCCACCAGAAACATTCCTTCAAATCCCGATACATCTTGTTGTTGCCTGGGTGAATCGAGTACGATGAATCATGGGCCTCCTGAAGAATTAACTTCCTGACCTCTGGGTCATTAGGCACATAGATACGATCCTCAAACCATAAAGTTTCGTGCTCATCTTCACGGAAACCTTTAGCCTTTCCGTTACTTATCTTTTCCTTTATCTCTGCAATTCCCTTGTCTGTCTTCTGGGCTTCACGGATTCTTTTGGTCAGAGTGGACTGTATATCCAAGGTGGCGACAAATCCTCTCGGTACTATCTCCAGTCGGAGCTCTCTGAGATCGTCGGCTAATTCCTGAGGTAATCCTCCAGCTATGAGGGTGTTCACATAACTTTTACGGCTCAAGGCATCTGCAACAACATTTGCCTTCCCTGGGTGATAATGCAATGTCATGTCATAGTCCTTGATCAATTCAAGCCATCTCCTCTTCCTGAGGTTCAATTCCTTCTGCGTGAAAATATACTTCAGGCTCTTATGATCCGTGTAAACATCACAACTGTTTCCGACAAGGAAATGTCTCCAGGTCTTGAGTGCGTGCACTACGGCTGCTAACTCCAAATCATGTGTGGCATAATTCATCTCGTGAGGTCGTAGCTGTCTGGAGGTATAAGCTACAACTTTTCCTTCCTGCATGAGCACACCTCCGAGTCCTTGACGAGAAGCATCACAATATACCTGGTAATCCTTGTGTATGTCCGGCAAAATTAGCACTGGGGCGGTAACCAAACGTGTCTTCAGCTCCCGAAAACTGGCTTCACAATCCTCGTTCCAAATGTACTTGGCTTCCTTCTTCAACAGCTCAGTCATGCGCTTGGCAATCTTGGAGAAATTCTCAATAAACCTCCGATAATATCCTGCGAGTCAGAGAAAACTGCGGATCTCCTTGACTGAGGTGGGGGATTGCCACTTGGTGACCGATTCGACCTTGGTGGGGTCGACTGCTATTCCTTCTCCTGAAATAACATGTCCGAGGAATCCGACTTCCTTCAGCCAAAATTCACATTTGCTGAACTTGGCATATAACTGATGTTCCCGGAGTTTCTCCAGAACTAGACGCAGATGTTCCTTATGCTCTTCCTCGCTCTTGGAGAAAACCAATATGTCATCGATGAACACCATGACAAACTTGTCTAGATATTCCATAAATACCTTGTTCATCATGCTCATGAAATACGCAGGGGCATTAGTTAATCCGATTGACATGACGGTATACTCATATAAACCATACCTGGTGGTGAAAGCTGTTTTGGGTATATCCTGTTCACGAATCTTCAACTGATGGTACCCTGATCGAAGATCAATCTTGGAGAATACCTTGGCTCCAACTAGTTGATCAAATAAATCATTAATCATCGGCAGAGGGTACTTGTTCTTGATGGTCACATCGTTCAATGAACGATAATCCACAACCATTCTCAGGGTTCCATCCTTCTTCTCTACCAAAAGAACTGGGGCTCCCCAAGGTGACGAGCTTGGCCGAATATATCCCTTCTCCAATAGCTCCTTAATTAATTTGCCTCTTGATCTCTTCCAAATCATTCGGGGGCATCCGATAGGGTCTCTTGGATATTGGGGCTGTGCCGGGCAATAACTCAATAAAAAACTCAATGTCTTTGTCCGGTGGCATTCCTAGTAATTCCTCTGGAAACACATCGGGAAAATCTTGCACTACGGGCACTTCCTCCTGAACAACTCCCATGAGGGAATTCACCTGATTCTTCATCGGTGTGCACCTGGATACATACTTGATCCTCTTCTGCTCCGGGGTGGTGAGCAAAATCGTCTTGCGGGCACAGTCGATGTTTCCTTCAAACTTGGTCAACCAATCCATGCCTAGAATTACATCCAAACTCTGGGATTCCAATACTATGAGGTCTGCGGGAAAATTATGGTTTCTGATGCTGAGGGTCGAATGACAGCCTAAGCCTGCCGTCATCTCTCCTCCTGGGGAAGTGACCTGAAGCGGGGTTCTAAGGGTTCTAGTGGGCAACCCGTACTTTTCCACAACTACCCTTGATATGAATGAATGCGTTGCACCGGAATCAAAGAGTACCAATACTGGATGTGAATTTAATAAAAACTTACCAACCACAGTGTCTGACTGATCATAGACGTCCTCCACGTCAAGGTGATTCACCTGAGCACGAGGAAAAGGGTTGGGCTTCTTTGCTGAGCTTCAATTGCCGTTGCCGTTTCCATTCCTCTGCTTGGCCTCCGGACAATCGGTGGCATAGTGTCCTGTCTTCTGGCACTTGAAACAGGTGATATGACTCAGATCCTTCTGAGCCGGAGCAGGACGGTGCTGGTTGCCATTGCCAACATTGCCTGACTTGGAGTTGTTGTCGTGGTTGCGATTGTTCCCATTCCCTCCATGGTTATGTCCTCCATGATTATGTCCTCCATGGGTGTGATGGGTATGTCCTCCCGAGTATGGGGTATAGCGGGGCTTCTGCTGAGCTCCGGAGTTGTACTTTCCCTGGCCATATTTCCGCTTGCGGCTATCAATCTGCTGCTGCTTGCCTTCAAGTATGGTGGCCTTGTCTACCAGCTCCTGGTAGTTGTTGAAGGTAGCCACCATTAGCTGCATTCCTAGCTCATCATTGAGTCCCTCGAGAAACTTCTCTTGCTTTGCGGCATCTGTGGCCACATCATCTGGGGCATAGCGAGATAATTTGCTGAACTCATCCACGTACTGCCCCACAATACGGTTCCCCTGGCGTAAGTTGCGGAACTCACGCTTCTTTAGACTCATGGCTCCAGCTGAGACATGAGCGGTGCGGAAGGCCTGCTGGAACTCAGCCCATGTCACGGTGGCGGCCGGATAAGTGGCGGTGTAGTTCTCCCACCAAGAGGCTGCAGGTCCATCAAGCTGATGTGCGGCAAAGCTCACCTTCTCTGCATTTGTGCAACCAGCAGTGGCTAACTCCCTTCCGACCTTGCGGAGCCAATCATCGGCCACAATCGGCTCAGTGCTGCTAGAGAGCACTGGCGGATTCAGGCTTAGGAAGCGGGTCAAGTTGTCAACAGGGGGTGGTGGCGGTGGATTGTTGTTGTTGTTGTTCTGGTTCTGGATGAGCATCTGCATCAGGGCATTCTGCTGCTGGATCAGCTGGGTGAGCTCCGGCGGAAAGTTGAAACCGGGGTCACGTCTCGGAGGCATCTGGTGTTTTGGAGTGGATGAGAAATTAGAATAGAACAAGGGTCTAATGAGAAAATAGCACTACCCATATGAATGCACAATCATAATCACACCAATCATTTATTCATTCATCTCAAACAAGGTTCCATCTCGGATTACAAAAATCTCACGACTAATCGAAAATAACGGCCTAACTGATCGACGAAAAAATAAAATAACATGGCGGTCGACTAAATGTCTTCATCAATTATTCTTTCGTCCTCCGGTGCGGCGTCCTCTGGTGCGGCGTCTCCTCTTGCGGCTTCCTTCGGTGGAGCTCTCTTCATAATCCTGGTCATTGCTCACGAGGGGTCCATCATCTCCACTCGGAAAAAGGTCTTCTCCCAGGTCTATCTTCTCCTCCAGTGTGGCAATATATTTATCCCGGACCTCGATCCTATCCATAAAATCCTTGACTTCTTCTTCATGTTCAAGTAAGTCCGCGCGTGCTTTCTCCTCCAGTTCCAGTTCATGGAACAACAACCTCCTGTGTACCTTCGAGTTTCGGCGCGTCTGGATTAACCGGTTCCTGATGAGACTCTCCAAGTCTTGGACATATGAAAGAATGGAGTCGTCCTCTACGGTACGGATGATATCTCCATTCCTAGCTCTGCGAGAAATCATGGCGAGGTCTGATGGGTCGAGCTCGGCCCTGTACTCTTCTCGGAGATGTCCAAGTGCATGATAAATCGCCATGTCTCTTCCGAGGATCCAAGTAAAATCGATAAACTCAAAGTCAATGGGTTCTGAATGTCCTCCGAAGGTCCTCCCTGGAATGTGCACCATAATCCTGTAGCGGGTATCCGTCGGAAGTGCAATGATAGGCTTCCCGGTGATTGAGGGCAGGGAAATCTTCAGCTTCTTCACGATCTGAACCAGCTTCTTGCCAAGAAGCATCGTCTCATCTGGCTGGCAAAACTCCGGTAGCAGAACTGGGGTGAACTCGGCGGCCATCTAGAATGTTGAAAATCAGAGAGAAGTCAGAAATGAACAGGGGAGAATTACGGAATGATAAGGACATAAAATAAAATAGTCTCTTCCTATGTCTTTCCGATCCTAGGGGTTACGTCCTACGGTCAGCGTGTGCTCTGAATACCATCTCTGTAGCGACCCGACCCGAAATCGGTCAAGTCTCTGTGTAGCTGTACCATCCCAAGATCATGCTTGCACACACAGTACATTGATGCGAAGATTCAAAGTTCAATCACACTTGAATTTATTACACGATTCTCATATCGAGTCTTTATTACATCATAATAAATTCGGCCGAAGGCCAACTCATGAGAAATAAACTAAATAAAGCTGCGGAAGCGTAGACGAATAGCGAGTCCATCCGACTCCATAGGGCAATCGCCAAGCGTGGATCGTAGCCTCACTCCTGATCGGAAAACTCCTCTGCAACATAAGACGTTGCAGCCATGTAGGTCAGCATTTTGAATATGCCGGCAAGTCATGAAGAGAGAACAACAATAAAATTACCAATACTATATGCAATTTGGCTGTGGGGCTCTAAGTTTCATTGTTTTGCGAAAAAGCCGGTTTTTCCCTACAACAATGAACTTGTTTGCAATTACTACAAAATGTTGGTAGTTATTGAGATGGTTCCGCCAACCAATGTCTCATTCCCAATTATTAAATAACCCCTCAATTAGTTTATTAAGTTCGGTGTTGAGATTTCCGAAATACTCCAATCCCAGAGGCTCATTTGTCCGTAACCGGGGACACGGCTAATCAATTAGGTTGTTACTCTGCAAAGGTTTGTGCACTTTACCCGCAAGAATCGTTCCCTCCTTTAAGTCTTCGCACTGCTTGGTGTTTGAAGACGGGACGAACGAAACAGGGTCTTCCGAAGAGTTCCTCTAGGAAACTGCCGGTGCCCATCCAATCCTACCGTTCTTCTACATCTCGTAGCACCGTCCGGCCAGAGTCACGCCTAGGGTCAACCCAGCCAGAGCCCATAATGGCTTGCGGCTGCAAAGGTAAGCTTCCGGTCAATGGGGTATCCATCCGTCTCTTCGTGGCTGGGTGAAGCTTTCCGCAAGATGTCATGGCGCTTCTCCATGCATCCCGGCCATCCGCTAGTTTCTCCAGGGTGCCCGTCAACCGTCCTCCACCCAGTAGTGAATTTTGAAGTCCATCTTCAGCTTGATGTCATGGGGTTTTCATCATCTTGACTCTCGCATCTCCCTTATGAATCACTCAACCAACCCCGTCTACGAGCATAGCAAAATAAACTACATCGTCCCGGGCATCGGTAACAAGGGAGAAGGGTTCATCCTACCTCATGATACTACTCAAGAACATAACTTAACAAAATTCTGCTACTGCATGCATGGTGGGGAGGTATAACTCTAATGCAATAAAATCATAGGTATTGTAAAAACATGATCAAATGACTTGCCTGGCTGACGGTCTTCGAAAGCTAGCAACTCGTAATAGCAGGGTTCGCACTCCGGGAATTCTACCGAGTCAAACAATAGCACAAATAAGAATAGCACAATATAACATAACAGCAAGTTGAAGTAAAACACCTAAGCACTCAAACCAAAACCAAAGAAAAACTCGGAGAAAGCAAATCAAGGTTTTCATCATAACAAGCAACAACTAAGAAATAGTTTTACTCAACAAAAACTTTTCTTAACAGAAGCTAAGCATTGGTTTAGCTAAATAACAGAAGGGAAAACATCATACAAAGTAGTAGCAAAAAGAATCACATCAAAAGCTATTATAGAACTCCTATTATGCCTAAAACAATCCTAGCAAAGAAAATAAAAGAAAAAAATTATTGTACCGTAAATAAAAGTTCCTCCTCTGTAGCTACAGAAACTAATCTAAAATAAACTATAACATAATAAAAATAAAATTATTTACTAACTAGAACAGTAGGAAAACAGTAGCTAGCTAAATAAACAAGAAAAACTTGATTTCGACATAAAACTAATTGTTTGTTAAATCTAAAATACCCAAACAAGTTCCTACTCCTAGGCATGGTCAAAACTAAGCAGTAGCAAAAAGAAACACTAAAAATAATAATCCTTACTCAATTTATGGCAGAAAAACTACTCTGTCTAAATCTAATATAAAACTATTTCTAATAATTTAAACATGGCTAAACATATTTTCTACAGAAACTACAACAAATTTGCAAACTAACAAAAAAAGAATCAACTAAAAATAATAAATAACCTAAAAGATATAGATTTTTCAAGATTGGAACTATTCTGTTGAAAACAGAAACGAAATAATTAAACAAAAAAAAACAACTAAGGCGCTAACGGGCCGAAACAGTGAGCATTCTAAAACTAAACAGCGCACATGCGTTGAATAGGCTAGGACGCGTACGGGTTAGAAATAAAAAAACGATCGGGCCGGTCTACACTAAACCGTAACTAAACCAGAAATAAGCCGTAAACTAAACCGTACAAAACCGATCTAGTACAAATAAACCTAACCCTTCGCTAGTCTAATCTAGGCCCTAGATTGGAAATCAGACGGTGGTGGGGAGTCCGGTGGCTTACAGCGGCGGTCGACGGCGAGGTGGGCTCGGGCGTTGGTGGCGGGGGTGCTCCGGTGGTCCGAGGCGGCGGCGGAGTCGACAGGCGGGTGCGGCAGCTCGAGGAGGAGACTCTGGTGGAGTCGTCGGAGGTCGGGGACGTCGGACTCGATCGGGGCGAGCTCGGGTGAGCTCCTGCTCCGGCGGGTGGCGGAGGAGCTCGGGACAATGGCCTCGGGGGCTCCTGGACAGGGAGATGATGTCAAGGAGGTGCGGCACGAAGTGGAGGTTCGGGTGAAGATGCTTAGAGGGGCAGAGGGTGCTCACCGACGACGTAAGTGGCGGCGAACCGAGGTGGCGGCGGCGAGATGCGAACGGAGAGGGCGACGGCTCTGGTGGGTTTCGGGCGTAGGGTTTAAGGGGTTCGAGAGAGGAGGGGCTTGGCCTTCTATAGGGCGTAGTCTTGGGCGAGGGGGCGTCTCGGGATTACGATCCCAGGAAGATCGGAACCGCGGCGCGCTCTGGACGTGCTCTGGTTCGGTTTCGTGAGCAAGGGGTTGGGGATGAGGGCGGGCCCCGCGGTCAGGGACACAGAGAGGGGGAGAGGCGCGACGGGCAACCGAGGGCGAGGGGGTTCGGGCATCGGGCGCTGGGGCAGGCCGGCTCGGGCGTTGGTGGGTTGCGCCTGGCCCGCTGGTGGGCTGCGCTCGGCGCTGGCTGGGCCGGTTGGCCTGGCTGGCGCGTGGGGCTTTCCCCTATTTTTTTGAATTAGAGAGAAGGGAAAATATAGAAAAATATATATTATTTTTATATAGGACATATATATATCAAAATTATCAGGGGAATTAATCCTACAACGTGGACATTTTTCCAGAGGTAAAACTCAAACTAAAAAAACAATTTCTGGAAATCCCAAATAAAATTCAAATTTGAATTCAAACTTTTTGGCAATACTTTTCTTCTGACATTTCTTTGGAGTGTCATGTTAGCTCCTCTCATACTTTTGATCAAGTATTTGTCAGGGATATTTGAAATAAATTTCAATGCCAAATCAAGTTCAAATTCACAACAAAAACTCAACTGCCTCTGAAATTATTCAAATGTCACTCAATTCAAACAATATGCATAGATGCTTAGCTATAATTGTAAAACATTCCAAATTGAAAATTTGGGATGTTACATTGTTGTTGCACCCACTCTCCCCTTGAACTATTTATGCTTTTTGTTAATCTAATGCCGCTGGTAAAATTAAGCAATGCCACACTACTAGGAAAAGGCCTACTAGTGGCGCACCAGTTTTGCCTACTAATGGCGCACTACTGGTGCGCCACTAGTACCACGCCACTAGTATTAAATACTAATGGCGCCACTAGTAAGTTTGAATTTTTTTGAATTTTTGTGCTTCTAGATCTTGAAAGCCCCGTAACTTTTTTCTGTTAGGTTTTTGAGGATTTTGAAAATGTTTAACGGGGTTCCCCCTGTTAAATTCGGATGGAACTTTTCGAGATCCAACTCAGGCGTTGTTTCAAATCTTGGTCTTGAAAGGTCAGTACCTACTTTCCTCAGAATTAACTACTGAATCTTTGTTCAAAACTGCAACACTTGTTAGGGATCGGTGAGAGTACCATTTCTGTTAGGGATCGGCCGGAGTACATGTTTAAGAAATGTATTGTTCAGATAATGTCTCTGTTATTATATATCAGTTATAGTGTATTACAAATGGTACTATCCTGCTTTGTAGTTCTTTCTACATATTTAACCAAGGTATTGTTAAGATAATGTCTCTGCTAAAATGAATCAGTCGCATTGTTTTAGGAATGATACTTTTCTGCTTTGTCGTTCTTTATACATGTTGAAACAAGGCATTGTTAAGATAATGTCTCAGTTAATATGAATGAATCACACTGATTGAGAATTGCTACTCTCCTGCTTTGTTTCCCATTAAAATAAGGTAGATCAGTAGATGTTTTTCTTCTGGGAGTACAAGTCATCAACCGTTATTTCTCAGTAATTGTTTCCCTTATACCTTTTGTTGCTTACATGGATATCAAAATTAAAGCTCGGTTTTATTCCGACTTTGATTTTAGGTGAACTGCACAAAAGGAGCCAATGTGTCTAAGGCAAACTGCTGCATTAGTGGGTCTAGTTGGTCTTACCACTTTGCAGAAAGAAGCCGTCACTGTTTGCGCAACATTACACAAGGAATGATCGAGAAGCTTTACAGAGTATTAGTAGACACTGGTGACATGACTAGTCTGCAGAGATGGTTGCATTACTTGTGGTTCGGAGGAACACTGGGCAAACAAGTGCCCAAACAAGTACCAAGAAGCCAGGACAGGACTCCAAGTCTGTCAATGTCACTCTAAGCAACAATGATGGGGCATCTGGGTATGGTAATATGTTTACCGTACTTTCAGTTTGTTAGTCCACCGATTGGTGGGTTGACACTGGGGCCAATATTCATCTGTGTGCTGATGTGTCTTTGTTTTCTGGCAGCATATAAATATGAAATCCACAGGGATGCTCAGCTTGATTTTAGTGGAACTGCACAAAATGTTCAGATGGTTCGTGTCCTCCATAATAATACTTCATCATGCACAATACATCGAATGGTTCTCTAATCATTCGTCGTCACCTTGAGCCACCGGACTATCAGATGACAAACTGATGGCAAACCCTGCCCGTTCCACAATCATAGGCATTACATATTTTGAATGGGAAAAGCTTGTCAAAGTTGACATTAGTTTAATATATTGGAATTGGAAAACCTTGTCAATTTTTGCTGATTGATGTTAGCCAGAAGACATGCATTTGATATTTTTGAGTGGGACGCCCTTTGGTGTGAGCAACGTCGATCGTTTCTTCCTATTCCTCTCTTCAGTTCAGAAGTAAGTATTTACTCTGCTAAGATGCATAGTCACATGAATGTTGACTTATGTAAGATATTTTAAGAGTTTGTTCTGAATATTGTCTATGTAATGCCAGGCCTTGTGTTTGATTGCAAAGTTGAGCTTGGAATGTTGTGGCATGCGGCATCACGAGCTGTTCACCGTGCCTCCTGAGAATAATGCTTCGTATTGTTTTGCATGTCGATCTAATGCTAGTGATTTGCTTGTTAGGAAGATCATCCTCTTCTGTTGTTTCCATGCTTAAGAAGTTCATCGTCTTATGTTTCATTCATAGCCTATACGACAAGTCGGGTAGGTTAGACGTGAAACCATATGATCTTCCAACCAACTCATCATCTTAGGCCGTGATTGGATCGTTGTTTTCCAACCAAAACCGCTTGTAAAACTGACGCTTGTAAATAAAAGCAGATGGTCTCGGGCGAAGTGCTTGGTTGGTCGATTTCGACTAGTAAAATATACACCGGTCTCTCAAATTACACGCGAACCCGCCGGTTTTACTTACAGACCTCGGGCCCTCGGTTCCATTACGCCTGTGTTTTACGCGTTGTTTCCGATGACGAGTAAATTACACTTGTATCTTAATACAGTTGTGAAATAAACCAGAGCTCCCAGGCGCGGCCTTACCGTTTCATGCCGTCTCAGTCTCTCGAAGGTGCTCATAGGTGCCCGATGATCCTGGCTTCCTGAATGAGCAGCGGGCGCTGTATCAGACCATCCATAGGGCCCACGAGGCCCTCTTCGTCGTCCTTCGAGTTGTTGCGCTCGCCGTGGCGCCGAGCATTGTTAACATGGTCAATGAACATGAGGATTCAGGACATGACTTTATTTTGACTGGTTGACAGTAGGGACCCACTAGGGCCATAGCCGTACGTACGCAAATGCCTCCTTATTATGTACAACTATATATATTTTTTGCTTCCTCTTGGTTTCCTGACATCACGGTCCCACACCATTGTCAACCTATGTAGTCAATAAACAAGAGAATTGCACAAGGTGCGGCCGACAGCTGGGACCAAGCAGCTCGAGCAGTATTTGTGTTTTTGAGGCGTGAGCACTGCAGAGTTTTTCTTGGCAATGTTTTCATTGTTGTTCAGAGGAGAGCAGGGTATTAACTGGGCGGGCTGTGGCCCGTCTAGCCCAGGACAGATATCCAGCCCAGATATTAATTTTTTTCAAGATGAAAATGGCTAGCCCAGCTATACGTTTTTTTGAGGAATACCCAGGCAAGGTCAACTTGTTATTCTCCGCCCCGCTGGGCTGCAAATCTTTCCTAGGAGGGATAGGCTTAACCAGAAAATGGGCTTTAAAAAGTAATAAATGGGATGTAATTATAAAAACTGGGCAGTAAGTATAAAAAAATGCACCAAGCACGGAATTGGTTTATAAAATATTATTTATGGATTATGAAAATTTTAATTTTTAATTGTTGCGCGCGCAATGTTTCGTTAGATTTTTACGCAATACAAATTTATATTTAATCTGACTAGAAATTTCGGGAAAAAAATATTTCGGATCACATCAAAATGTGGGAAATTTTATTGAATTCTGTCTTGAACGGTTGGTTGAAATTATTAATCATTGTCCTAGCTAGAAAATGGGTTGTACTTTTAACAAACTGTAAATGGGATGTAGTAAATTCCATTAGAATTCATAAATGGGTTGTACATTCTTACAAATCGCAAATGGGCTATAAGTTCCATCCCACACACTTGTGGGCCTACTAAGTTGACGCGTCTCCTAAAAAAAGAAGTTGACGCGTATGCAAGGCTTTGTCAACTTATTATAGTCAACACACGGTTCTAGCAGCAGTGGCCGTTGGATGTCCATCCAACGGATGCCATGCTTCTTCTTCAATCTCGGATATTCTAGCTTCACCCGCCCAAAAAATTATTCCTCCGCCTGACATCTGGGGCGCACCGTTTTGGAAACTGACCTGTGGGCCTGCTAAGTTGACGCGTACCAAGGGCTTTGTCAACTTAGTCAATATGAATGATTCTAGCTGCAGTGACCATACGATGTCCATCCAACGGCCGTAGTGCTTCTTCAACCTCTGGTCTTCTTGCTCAAGTCACCCAAAGCAGTGTCGGTCGTGCCGCGTGCTCCTGCCTCCCGTGGCCGGCTGTGATGCCGCGGAGGCCTCACCGCCCCCTACTACTCCCACCGCAGGCCAGGCCATCCCTCTACTCACCCACACCCCCTGTTATTCCGCGGCGAAGGTAGCCTCACACCGCAGCCGAACCAGTGAACCCTTGTACTCCTCTCCGCGCGGGCTTCCGCTGCCGCGTCTTCCCCGGCTTCGCGTCGTCCCCTTCCTAGGCCTCGCCGTCGTCCACCGCCTTGGTGCTCTCGGCATGGCGTGGTCAACGTGGTCAAGGAACGGCTTCCATCGGACGTGGACTGTACGTGGAGAGGCTGACAGTTGGGTCCATGACGGCAGCAAGGAAGTGCCTCCTTATTACGCGGAAAATAATGATTCCTCCACCTGACAGCAGGGACCCACCAGACGGGCCACCGTATTTCGTGAAAAAAACGTTTGCCCCCTGACTGCTGGGACCCACCGGACACGCCACCGTATTGCGCGAAAAAAACGTTCCCCCCGCTGTCAGCTCAGACCCACTGGAAGTGCCTCCTTATTACGCACAAAAAAATGAATACTCCCCCTGCTGGTTGGGACCCACCTTGGTGGGAGGCTGACTTGTGGGCCTACTAAGTTGATGGGGACGGAGTGCTTTGTCAACTTAGTCAATATGAACGATTCTAGCTCCAGTGACCGTACGATGTCCATCCAACGGCCGTAGTGCTTCTTCAACCTCTGTTCTTGTTGCTCCAGCCGCCCAAAGCAGCGCCGATCGTGCCGCATGCTCATGCCTCCCGTGGTCGGCTGTGCTGCCGCAGAGGCCTCACCGCCCCCTACTATTCCCACCGCTGGCCAAGCCCTGCGGCGACGGCAGCCTCACACCGCAGCCGAACCATTGAACCCTCGTACTCCTCTCTGCGCGGGTTTCCACTGTCGCGTCTTCCCCGGCTCCGCGTCGTCCCCTTCCTATGCCTCGCCGTCGTCCACCGCCCTGGTGCTCTTGGCACGGCGTGGTCAACGTGGTCAAGGAATGGCTTCCATCGGACGTGGACTGTATGTGGAGAGGCTGACAGCTGGGTCCACGGCCGCAGCAAGGAAGTGCCTCCTTACTACGCGCAAAATAATTATTCCTCCACCTGACAGCGGGGACCCACCGGACGGGCCACCGTATTTCGCGAAAAAAACGTTTCCCCCTGACTGCTGGAACCCACCAGCTACATCTTCGTACGCAAGGAACTGCGTCTGGGCAAAAACAAAAAAACGATTCGCCCCCCTGACTGCTGGGACCCACCGGCTACATCTTTGCACGCAAGGAAGTGCCTGACAGGCAGGACCCACCTGGTCGAAGCATACGTAGCGTTGTCATTCTGATCGCGAATGTGTACGTACATACTGGTCGATGTAGAGGCGCGCATGTGTCGTAGTAGAGGCGCGCACGTAGCATGTACACGTACAGCGGCCAGTGTGCAAGAAAGAAAATACGGCCACGTACGTACATATGGGCAGGGTCTCGAACGCCTACTCGCGCATACGTACGGCCAGGGCTCGTGTACATGGCTGGGTCGGAACGGAGAAACAGCGTCGTCGTCGTGTTCATGGGGAGCCAATCGGCTGGCTCGAAACGAAATGCGTCGTCGTGTTCATCGGGAGGGCTTGGACGGAACAGCCGATGGAAACGACGCCTGGCGTACCACAGAACGGAGGAAACGGCCTTGTGTTCGACTGGCCACGTTCGAAACGGGATCCTGTCCATCGGGAGGGGTCTGGCGTACCGCAAAACGGAGGAAATGGACCTCCTACGGTCGAAACGGGGGTCCTGTTGATCGGGAGGGGTGTGGCGTACCGCAAAACGAAGGAAACGGACTTGTGTTGGAGCGCTACGGTCGAAACGGGGGTCCTGTTCATCGGGAGGGGTGTGGCGTACCGCAAAACGGGACTCCACGGGATACTGTTCATCTCCACCGTCGACCCCCTCCAGCCTCCACGGGCTACTGTTCATCCACCGTCGACCTCCTCCAGCCTCCACCTGCGAGTGTTCATCCACGGGCTCCTGTTCATCCAGCCTCCACCGCGCGCTACTCCACCGGCTACTGTTCTACCAGCCCTCTCCACGGGCTCCTGTTCAACCACCCCTCCACGGGCTACTGTTCATCCAGCCCTCCACCGTCTACTGTTCATCCTGCCCTCCACGGGGTGGTCCTGTTCATCCTGCCCTCCACGGGGTCCTGTCCATCCAGCCCCAGCCGGCTCGAACGATCGGGGTCCTGTTCATCCACCCCCACCGGGAACTGTTCATCCAAACCCCCCAACAACGCTCACTGTTCATCCAGAGGCAACGCCACGGGGTCCTGTTCATCCACCCAGACCGGGAACTGTTCATCCAAACCCCCCCCCATCAACGCTCACTGTTCATCCAGAGGCAGCATCGATCGGCTTCAGTTAGCAGCAGTAGCGAAGGAATCGCTCGATCGGGTTCAGTTAACAGCCATAGACCGATCGCTTGGGTTTAGTAACACGTAGCCTGCAGTGCAATCGCTCGGGTTCAGTTAGAGCCCAACGCCTCGCACCCACGCGTGTGCGTGTATGAGAGAAACGCGCATCGCTCGGCCCCGACCACCCACCGTAACCGGGAACACCCCGATATTTTCCTCGCCCTCGCTTCTACCACGGTTTTTTCCGTCATGGACGGCCCAAAGAATGTCATGCAGCTGCGTCTCCGGCCCGCCCAGGACGAAAAGCCCATTTTTGTCATGATTTTTTGTCATAGAAGTGGAGCCCACCACATCTATGATGATACCGGGTTTTGTCACAATTATCATCATAGAAGTGTCATAAGTATGACAGAAAAAAAATTCGTTCGGCGCAAAATGTCATGGATGTGTCTTTTTTTTGTAGTGATGACATATGGACATATTAGTGGCAAACGTAGACCTAGCTAGCTAATCACAACAAGGAATCATATTAGTGGCCTCGACGCTTCTCTAGGGTTTGGGGTGACCTCGGCAACACTTCTAGGGTTCGGGGTGGCCTCAAAGGACAACGCTCTTTTAACTTGGTAAATTTGGGTGGCCTCGGCAGCGCTTCTAGGGTTTGGGCCGCACCGCCTCTCTCTTGATTGTCCGACGTCCAGACCTACAAGGGATTTAACAAAATGGCGCCATTCTGGATGTGCAGAAAATGGTCCATATTTTTCTTGATCTCATCTACCCTTCTATATGTCACGTTGTCTAGTGTCAAAGAATTCAAGAAAATGATGACTTCATCATTAGCCGGAAATGACAGGCCCATAATGGTACGAAGCTCTTCAAAGTTGTTTTGGAACGGAGCTCCCGATAGAATAATTCGCTTTTTGGTACAAAGTTCAGCAAGAGCCTTCCAAATATTGCTATTTGAATGGCCTTTGCTGAAATTCGTACCAAAAGGCGAATTATTCTATCAGGAACTTCGTTCCAAAACAACTTTGAAGAGCTTCATAGCATCATACGCCTGTTACTTCCAGTTAATGATGAAGCCATGGATTTCTTCAATACTTTCATAGACAACATGACATATATAAGAATATATATATATATATATATGAGATCAGAAAAAATTGGATCAACTTGTGCACATTCATAACGGGGGCATTCTTGATAAATCTGGACCCTCGACCCCTCGACGACCCTCGACCCTCGACCGCTCGGCTCCCACGACCCTCTACCCTAGTTCCCGACCCTCAACCCCCTCGTGTCGCGTTTGCCTAGTGTCAAAGTATTCAACAAAACCATGTCTTCATCATTAGGCAAAAGTAATAGGCGCATGATGGTACGAAGCTCTTCAAAGTTGTTCTGGAATGGAGTCCCAGATAGGATAATTCCCTCTTCGGTACAAAGTTCAGCCCAAAAGGCGGATTATCCTATCCGGGACTCCGTTCTAGAACAACTTTGCAGAAATTCGTACCATCATGCCCCGGTTACTTCCGGCAAATGATGAAGCCATGGATTTCTTCAATACTTTGACACACAACGTGACATATAGAAGACCCCTCAGCGACCCTCGACCCACTACACTAGTTCACGACCCTCGACTCCTGGACAACACTCGACCCACGACCCTCGAAACCTCGGCGACCCTCGACCCTCGACCCTCCGCACTAGTTCACGACCCTCGACCGCTCGGCGATCCACGACCCTCTACCCTAGTTCCCGACCCTCGACCCCCTGATGTCTCGTATGTCTAGTGTCAAAGGATTCAACAAAACCATGTCTTCATCATTAGGTGAAAGTAACAGGCGCATGATGGTACGAAGCTTTCAGAAAGAAGATAAGAACAAGAGGCTCACCACAACTTAAATGGTGACCTACAATTTAATTTTTATATAAGTAATGTCTACTGCATATTGTATCGCTCTAGTTTTTGAAACTCTTGGATAAAAATCTGTCAAAATGTAAAGGTCCCCAGATCAAATTTGGCGTAGGCAATTGGACAGGCGCCCACCAGACTCAACCATGAGTCGATGCACTTGGACCTCTCTAGAGGTGCAGATCAAGATGCTAGAAACAACTGCTCGGGTGTCTTGCCGTAAAACTTTGTCTCCAATCTCCATGTACGCCAAGGTCAAATCTGATTAGGTAATGATCATCGTACAAAATCTATTGTCTTTCTTCTTCAATATAATGCAAAAAATACAAAAAATGGGACTTCAATGCAAACAAAAGAACACGCAACTTAAATGACGACCTTCAATTTAATTTGTATATATAAGTAATGTGTATTGTATATTGTATCCCTCTGGTTTTTGAAAATCTAGGAGAAATATCTGTCGAAATGTAAAGGTCCCCAGATCAAACCTGGTGTAGGCAATTGGATCAGCGCTCACCAGACTCTGAACCATGACTCAATGCACCTGTACTACGCCAGAGGTACAGATCAACATGCTAGAAGCAACTCCTTATGCGTCTTGCTGTACAACTTTGTCTCCAATCTTCATGTACGTCAAGGTCAAATCTGATTAGGTAATGAACATGGTACAAAATCTATTGTATAGGTTAGTAACTATCGAGGAAGACTACAGAAGGTTAGTAACTATAGAGGAAAACTACATGAAGAACGAATATCAGAAGAAGAAATAGCCGGAGCTTCATCGAAGACCAGAAAATCTGATCAAATTGTGACGGAGAACTCAACATGTATACATACATTTTTTATGATGCATATGCTCTAACACAAATATCTCCTAAACATCTTACTTAATACCTGAAAATCCGAGCAAATTGTGAAGGAGAACTCATCATGTCAGCATTCATTATTTATGATGCATATCCACTAACCCAGATATCTCCTAAACATCTTACTTAATTCAGCACCAGCATCCCCAATATTTTTTACATCGATTCCAGTTCCATCTGGTGCAGAATAAAAGATAAATCTGGAAGTGGAAGATATATAGATTAGTTGAAAGATATGATTGCGCCTATCAATTCTAATTAAACCGTCTGGCATCCTGGCTCGCTGATCACGTTTCACCCCTGTACATATCTATGCATGCATCCATGACATGCTTGGTTCTTATGCTATGGCCGAGAATGTATTTGAGCCTGTCATCTACAACCGAACCTGCTTCTAGGCTGCCATGCATCCCGTGCATTGCCGGCGATGGGGTTACTCCAGCCCGAACTCACAGCAGCTTCCACAACGCAGAGAACAAAGATCTGGGAAATTACATGGTTAAAGCTTGAACAAATGAACAAATGAGATGTGCAAACAGATTGGGGATTAAGGGCATGGAAATTCAATCCAGCATGCAGACCTAGCCATGGATCAAGACTTGAAGGAGCCCCAAACCAAGCCTGAAGACGAACATCAATGAAAAATAAAAATTCAGATAAAATTTGCAGGCAACCACAAACTCTCCTTCAGCAGGCTGACATGATACCTAGAAGTAGGCAGCAAGCCAATAGCATCATACTCCATCACTGCACCTTGAAACCGAACCTGACGCGCTGAAGCACGCTGACTCGCACAACGGCCGCCACAACACAAAGAGAAACGAAGATCAGGGAAATCGCACGGATAAAGTTTGAGCGCATGAGGGGATTAAGCGCTTGGAAAGTTTGAAGGCATGAGGGTACGTATTAAGCATATGGAAAGATTCCTATGATCGACCAGCTGTATGCAGTGGGGCGAACACGGCGGCTGCTTCTGCTGCGGCGGCGGCGTCTGTGAGAGGGTTTTTTATTTTCTGAGATGAGGCCATGGGGAGTTCGTTTTTAGGGGAAGGAGATGGGTAGTTTTTTTAGGGGAAGGAGATGGGGAGTTTGTGACCTACACAATACGATCTAGATTAGGATCGAGTCTTCCATGTATTCTACGTTTACAACCATCAAAGATTGTGGGCTTTAGAAAGATTTTTTTTTTGAAGGAGATGGGGAGGTCGTGACCTACACAGAATTTTTTTTGACATGACCTACACAGAATTGGGACAAAGATAAACGTAGATTGCATTGCGTATTTTACTAAAGGGCTTAAAATAGACTGGTTAATCTACACCGTTATAATTCGGTCCCACCAGATTAACGGCTCCTAATTACTGATTAACGTGGTAATTTCTTGGAAGTCGCTAATTAGTATAGAATAAGCATGGGCCCCACGGTGAATTGTATTAAATACATCTAGGGACGTTAGTTTCTTCTTCAAAATTGTGGGGAAAAATAAAAAAAATGGGACTTCGATACAAAAAGAAGAACACACAACTTAAATGGTGACCTACAATTTAATTTTTATATAAGTAATGTCTACTGCATATTGTATCGCTCTAGTTTTTGAAACTCTTGGATAAAAATCTGTCAAAATGTAAAGGTCCCCAGATCAAATTTGGCGTAGGCAATTGGACAGGCGCCCACCAGACTCTAAACCATGAGTCGATGCACTTGGACCTCTCTAGAGGTGCAGATCAAGATGCTAGAAACAACTGCTCGGGTGTCTTGCCGTAAAACTTTGTCTCCAATCTCCATGTACGCCAAGGTCAAATCTGATTAGGTAATGATCATCGTACAAAATCTATTATCTTTCTTCTTCAATATAATGCAAAAAATACAAAAAATGGGACTTCAATGCAAACAAAAGAACACGCAACTTAAATGACGACCTTCAATTTAATTTGTATATATAAGTAATGTGTATTGTATATTGTATCCCTCTGGTTTTTGAAACTCTACGAGAAATATCTGTCGAAATGTAAAGGTCCCCAGATCAAACCTGGTGTAGGAAATTGGATCAGCGCTCACCAGACTCTGAACCATGACTCAATGCACCTGTACTACGCCAGAGGTACAGATCAACATGCTAGAAGCAACTCCTTATGCGTCTTGCTGTACAACTTTGTCTCCAATCTTCATGTACGTAAAGGTCAAATCTGATTAGGTAATGAACATGGTACAAAATCTATTGTATAGGTTAGTAACTATCGAGGAAAACTACAGAAGGTTAGTAACTATAGAGGAAAACTACATGAAGAACGAATATCAGAAGAAGAAATAGCCGGAGCTTCATCGAAGACCAGAAAATCTGATCAAATTGTGACGGAGAACTCAACATGTATACATACATTTTTTATGATGCATATGCGCTAACACAAATATCTCCTAAACATCTTACTTAATACCTGAAAATCCGAGAAAATTGTGAAGGAGAACTCATCATGTCAGCATTCATTATTTATGATGCATATCCACTAACCAAGATATCTCCTAAACATCTTACTTAATTCAGCACCAGCATCCCCAATATTTTTTACATCGATTCCAGTTCCATCTGGTGCAGAATAAAAGATAAATGTGGAAGTGAAAGATATATAGATTAGTTGAAAGATATGATTGCGCCTATCAATTCTAATTAAACCGTCTGGCATCCTGGCTCGCTGATCACGTTTCACCCCTGTACATATCTATGCATGCATCCATGACATGCTTGGTTCTTATGCTATGGCTGAGAATGTATTTGAGCCTGTCATCTACAACCGAACCTGCTTCTAGGCTGCCATGCATCCCGTGCATTGCCGGCGATGGGGTTACTCCGGCCCGAACTCACAGCAGCTACCACAACGCAGAGAACGAAGATCTGGGAAATTACATGGTTAAAGATTGAACAAATGAGATGTGCAAATAGATTGGGGATTAAGGGCATGGAAATTCAATCCAGCATGCAGACCTAGCCATGGATCAAGACTTGAAGGAGCCCCAAACCAAGCCTGAAGACGAACATCAATGAAAAATAAAAATTCGGATAAAATTTGCAGGCAACCACAAACTCTCCTTCAGCAGGCTGACATGATACCTAGAAGTAGGCAGCAAGCCAATAGCATCATACTCCATCACTGCACCTTGAAACCGAACCTGACGCGCTCAAGCACGCTGACTCGCACAACGGCTGCCACAACACAAAGAGAAACGAAGATCTGGGAAATCGCACGGATAAAGTTTGAGCGCATGAGGGGATTAAGCGCTTGGAAAGTTTGAAGGCATGAGGGTACGTATTAAGCATATGGAAAGATTGCTATGATCGACCAGCTGTATGCAGCGAGGCGAACACGGCGGCTGCTTCTGCTGCGGCGGCGGCGTGTGTGAGAGGGTTTTTTATTTTCTGAGATGAGGCGATGGGGAGTTCGTTTTTAGGGGAAGGAGATGGGCAGTTTTTTTAGGGGAAGGAGATGGGGAGTTTGTGACCTACACAATACGATGTAGATTAGGATCGAGTCTTCCATGTATTCTACGTTTACAACAATCAAAGATTGTGGGCTTTAGAAAGATTTATTTTTTTTTGAAGGAGAAGGGGAGGTCGTGACCTACACAGATTTTTTTTTCTTGACATGACCTACACAGAATTGGGACAAAGATTAAGGTAGATTGCATTGCGTATTTTACTAAAGGGCTTAAAATAGACTGGTTAATCTACACCGTTATAATTCGGTCCCACCAGATTAACGGCTCCTAATTACTGATTAACGTGGTAATTTCTTGGGAGTCGCTAATTAGTATAGAATAAGCATGGGCCCCACGGTTAATTGTATTAAATACATCTAGGGACGTTAGTTTCTTCTTCAATATTGTGGGGAAAAATACAAAAAAATGGGACTTCGATACAAAAAGAAGAACACACAACTTAAATGGTGACCTACAATTTAATTTTTATATAAGTAATGTCTACTGCATATTGTATCGCTCTAGTTTTTGAAACTCTTGGATAAAAATCTGTCAAAATGTAAAGGTCCCCAGAACAAATTTGGCCTAGGCAATTGGACAGGCGCCCACCAGACTCTAAACCATGAGTCGATGCACTTGGACCTCTCTAGAGGTGCAGATCAAGATGCTAGAAACAACTGCTCGGGTGTCTTGCCGTAAAACTTTGTCTCCAATCTCCATGTACGCCAAGGTCAAATCTGATTAGGTAATGATCATCGTACAAAATCTATTATCTTTCTTCTACAATATAATGCAAAAAATACAAAAAATGGGACTTCAATGCAAACAAAAGAACACGCAACTTAAATGACGACCTTCAATTTAATTTGTATATATAAGTAATGTGTATTGTATATTGTATCCCTCTGGTTTTTGAAACTCTAGGAGAAATATCTGTCGAAATGTAAAGGTCCCCAGATCAAACCTGGTGTAGGAAATTGGATCAGCGCTCACCAGACTCTGAACCATGACTCAATGCACCTGTACTACGCGAGAGGTACAGATCAACATGCTAGAAGCAACTCCTTATGCGTCTTGCTGTACAACTTTGTCTCCAATCTTCATGTACGTCAAGGTCAAATCTGATTAGGTAATGAACATGGTACAAAATCTATTGTATAGGTTAGTAACTATCGAGGAAAACTACAGAAGGTTAGTAACTATAGAGGAAAACTACGTGAAGAACGAATATCAAAAGAAGAAATAGCCGGAGCTTCATCGAAGACCAGAAAATCTGATCAAATTGTGACGGAGAACTCAACATGTATACATACATTTTTTATGATGCATATGCGCTAACACAAATATCTCCTAAACATCTTACTTAATACCTGAAAATCCGAGCAAATTGTGAAGGAGAACTCATCATGTCAGCATTCATTATTTATGATGCATATCCACTAACCCAGATATCTCCTAAACATCTTACTTAATTCAGCACCAGCATCCCCAATATTTTTTACATCGATTCCAGTTCCATCTGGTGCAGAATAAAAGATAAATGTGGAAGTGAAAGATATATAGATTAGTTGAAAGATATGATTGCGCCTATCAATTCTAATTAAACCGTCTGGCATCCTGGCTCGCTGATCACGTTTCACCCCTGTACATATCTATGCATGCATCCATGACATGCTTGGTTCTTATGCTATGGCTGAGAATGTATTTGAGCCTGTCATCTACAACCGAACCTGCTTCTAGGCTGCCATGCATCCCGTGCATTGCCGGCGATGGGGTTACTCCGGCCCGAACTCACAGCAGCTACCACAACGCAGAGAACGAAGATCTGGGAAATTACATGGTTAAAGCTTGAACAAATGAACAAATGAGATGTGCAAATAGATTGGGGATTAAGGGCATGGAAATTCAATCCAGCATGCAGACCTAGCCATGGATCAAGACTTGAAGGAGCCCCAAACCAAGCCTGAAGACGAACATCAATGAAAAATAAAAATTCGGATAAAATTTGCAGGCAACCACAAACTCTCCTTCAGCAGGCTGACATGATACATAGAAGTAGGCAGCAAGCCAATAGCATCATACTCCATCACTGCACCTTGAAACCGAACCTGACGCGCTCAAGCACGCTGACTCGCACAACGGCTGCCACAACACAAAGAGAAACGAAGATCTGGGAAATCGCACGGATAAAGTTTGAGCGCATGAGGGGATTAAGCGCTTGGAAAGTTTGAAGGCATGAGGGTACGTATTAAGCATATGGAAAGATTGCTATGATCGACCAGCTGTATGCAGCGAGGCGAACACGGCGGCTGCTTCTGCTGCGGCGGCGGCGTGTGTGAGAGGGTTTTTTATTTTCTGAGATGAGGCGATGGGGAGTTCGTTTTTAGTGGAAGGAGATGGGCAGTTTTTTTAGGGGAAGGAGATGGGGAGTTTGTGACCTACACAATACGATGTAGATTAGGATTGAGTCTTCCATGTATTCTACGTTTACAACAATCAAAGATTGTGGGCTTTAGAAAGATTTATTTTTTTTGAAGGAGAAGGGGAGGTCGTGACCTACACAGAATTTTTTTTTCTTGACATGACCTACACAGAATTGGGACAAAGATTAACGTAGATTGCATTGCGTATTTTACTAAAGGGCTTAAAATAGACTGGTTAATCTACACCGTTATAATTCGGTCCCACCAGATTAACGGCTCCTAATTACTGATTAACGTGGTAATTTCTTGGGAGTCGCTAATTAGTATAGAATAAGCATGGGCCCCACGGTTAATTGTATTAAATACATCTAGGGACGTTAGTTTCTTCTTCAATATTGTGGGGAAAATACAAAAAAAATGGGACTTCGATACAAAAAGAAGAACACACAACTTAAATGGTGACCTACAATTTAATTTTTATATAAGTAATGTCTACTGCATATTGTATCGCTCTAGTTTTTGAAACTCTTGGATAAAAATCTGTCAAAATGTAAAGGTCCCCAGAACAAATTTGGCGTAGGCAATTGGACAGGCGCCCACCAGACTCTAAACCATGAGTCGATGCACTTGGACCTCTCTAGAGGTGCAGATCAAGATGCTAGAAACAACTGCTCGGGTGTCTTGCCGTAAAACTTTGTCTCCAATCTCCATGTACGCCAAGGTCAAATCTGATTAGGTAATGATCATCGTACAAAATCTATTTCTTCTTCAATATAATGCAAAAAATACAAAAAATGGGACTTCAATGCAAACAAAAGAACACGCAACTTAAATGACGACCTTCAATTTAATTTGTATATATAAGTAATGTGTATTGTATATTGTATCCCTCTGGTTTTTGAAACTCTAGGAGAAATATCTGTCGAAATGTAAAGGTCCCCAGATCAAACCTGGTGTAGGCAATTGGATCAGCGCTCACCAGACTCTGAACCATGACTCAATGCACCTGTACTACGCCAGAGGTACAGATCAACATGCTAGAAGCAACTCCTTATGCGTCTTGCTGTACAACTTTGTCTCCAATCTTCATGTACGTCAAGGTCAAATCTGATTAGGTAATGAACATGGTACAAAATCTATTGTATAGGTTAGTAACTATCGAGGAAAACTACAGAAGGTTAGTAACTATAGAGGAAAACTACATGAAGAACGAATATCAGAAGAAGAAATAGCCGGAGCTTCATCGAAGACCAGAAAATCTGATCAAATTGTGACGGAGAACTCAACATGTATACATACATTTTTTATGATGCATATGCGCTAACACAAATATCTCCTAAACATCTTACTTAATACCTGAAAATCCGAGCAAATTGTGAAGGAGAACTCATCATGTCAGCATTCATTATTTATGATGCATATCCACTAACCCAGATATCTCCTAAACATCTTACTTAATTCAGCACCAGCATCCCCAATATTTTTTACATCGATTCCAGTTCAATCTGGTGCAGAATAAAAGATAAATGTGGAAGTGGAAGATATATAGATTAGTTGAAAGATATGATTGCGCCTATCAATTCTAATTAAACCGTCTGGCATCCTGGCTCGCTGATCACGTTTCACCCCTGTACATATCTATGCATGCATCCATGACATGCTTGGTTCATATGCTATGGCCGAGAATGTATTTGAGCCTGTCATCTACAACCGAACCTGCTTCTAGGCTGCCATGCATCCCGTGCATTGCCGGCGATGGGGTTACTCCGGCCCGAACTCACAGCAGCTACCACAACGCAGAGAACGAAGATCTGGGAAATTACATGGTTAAAGCTTGAACAAATGAACAAATGAGATGTGCAAACAGATTGGGGATTAAGGGCATGGAAATTCAATCCAGCATGCAGACCTAGCCATGGATCAAGACTTGAAGGAGCCCCAAACCAAGCCTGAAGACGAACATCAATGAAAAATAAAAATTCGGATAAAATTTGCAGGCAACCACAAACTCTCCTTCAGCAGGCTGACATGATACCTAGAAGTAGGCAGCAAACCAATAGCATCATACTCCATCACTGCACCTCGAAACCGAACCTGACGCGCTCAAGCACGCTGACTCGCACAACGGCCGCCACAACACAAAGAGAAACGAAGATCCGGGAAATCGCACGGATAAAGTTTGAGCGCATGAGGGGATTAAGCGCTTGGAAAGTTTGAAGGCATGAGGGTACGTATTAAGCATATGGAAAGATTGCTATGATCGACCGGCTGTATGCAGCGAGGCGAACACGGCGGCTGCTTCTGCTGCGGTGGCGGCGTGTGTGAGAGGGTTTTTTATTTTCTGAGATGAGGCGATGGGGAGTTCGTTTTTAGGGGAAGGAGATGGGCAGTTTTTTTAGGGGAAGGAGATGGGGAGTTTGTGACCTACACAATACGATGTAGATTAGGATCGAGTCTTCCATGTATTCTACGTTTACAACCATCAAAGATTGTGGGCTTTAGAAAGATTTTTTTTTGAAGGAGATGGGGAGGTCGTGACCTACACAGAATTTTTTTTTTGACATGACCTACACAGAATTGGGACAAAGATTAACGTAGATTGCATTGCGTATTTTACTAAAGGGCTTAAAATAGACTGGTTAATCTACATCGTTATAATTCGGTCCCACCAGATTAACGGCTCCTAATTACTGATTAACGTGGTAATTTTTGGGAGTCGCTAATTAGTATAGAATAAGCATGGGCCCCACGGTTAATTGTATTAAATACATCTAGGGACGTTAGTTTCTTCTTCAATATTGTGGGGAAAAATACAAAAAAATGGGACTTCGATACAAAAAGAAGAACACACAACTTAAATGGTGACCTACAATTTAATTTTTATATAAGTAATGTCTACTGCATATTGTATCGCTCTAGTTTTTGAAACTCTTGGATAAAAATCTGTCAAAATGTAAAGGTCCCCAGATCAAATTTGGCATAGGCAATTGGACAGGCGCCCACCAAACTCTAAACCATGAGTCGATGCACTTGGACCTCTCTAGAGGTGCAGATCAAGATGCTAGAAACAACTGCTCGGGTGTCTTGCCGTAAAACTTTGTCTCCAATCTCCATGTACGCCAAGGTCAAATCTGATTAGGTAATGATCATCGTACAAAATCTATTTCTTCTTCAATATAATGCAAAAAATACAAAAAATGGGACTTCAATGCAAACAAAAGAACACGCAACTTAAATGACGACCTTCAATTTAATTTGTATATATAAGTAATGTGTATTGTATATTGTATCCCTCTGGTTTTTGAAACTCTAGGAGAAATATCTGTCGAAATGTAAAGGTCCCCAGATCAAACCTGGTGTAGGCAATTGGATCAGCGCTCACCAGACTCTGAACCATGACTCAATGCACCTGTACTACGCCAGAGGTACAGATCAACATGCTAGAAGCAACTCCTTATGCGTCTTGCTGTACAACTTTGTCTCCAATCTTCATGTACGTCAAGGTCAAATCTGATTAGGTAATGAACATGGTACAAAATCTATTGTATAGGTTAGTAACTATCGAGGAAAACTACAGAAGGTTAGTAACTATAGAGGAAAACTACATGAAGAACGAATATCAGAAGAAGAAATAGCCGGAGCTTCATCGAAGACCAGAAAATCTGATCAAATTGTGACGGAGAACTCAACATGTATACATACATTTTTTATGATGCATATGCGCTAACACAAATATCTCCTAAACATCTTACTTAATACCTGAAAATCCGAGCAAATTGTGAAGGAGAACTCATCATGTCAGCATTCATTATTTATGATGCATATCCACTAACCCAGATATCTCCTAAACATCTTACTTAATTCAGCACCAGCATCCCCAATATTTTTTACATCGATTCCAGTTCCATCTGGTGCAGAATAAAAGATAAATGTGGAAGTGGAAGATATATAGATTAGTTGAAAGATATGATTGCGCCTATCAATTCTAATTAAACCGTTTGGCATCCTGGCTCGCTGATCACGTTTCACCCCTGTACATATCTATGCATGCATCCATGACATGCTTGGTTCTTATGCTATGGCTGAGAATGTATTTGAGCCTGTCATCTACAACCGAACCTGCTTCTAGGCTGCCATGCATCCCGTGCATTGCCGGCGATGGGGTTACTCCGGCCCGAACTCACAGCAGCTACCACAACGCAGAGAACAAAGATCTGGGAAATTACATGGTTAAAGCTTGAACAAATGAACAAATGAGATGTGCAAACAGATTGGGGATTAAGGGCATGGAAATTCAATCCAGCATGCAGACCTAGCCATGGATCAAGACTTGAAGGAGCCCCAAACCAAGCCTGAAGACGAACATCAATGAAAAATAAAAATTCGGATAAAATTTGCAAGCAACCACAAACTCTCCTTCAGCAGGCTAACATGATACCTAGAAGTAGGCAGCAAGCCAATAGCATCATACTCCATCACTGCACCTTGAAACCGAACCTGACGCGCTGAAGCAGGCTGACTCGCACAACGGCCGCCACAACACAAAGAGAAACGAAGATCCGGGAAATCGCACGGATAAAGTTTGAGCGCATGAGGGGATTAAGCGCTTGGAAAGTTTGAAGGCATGAGGGTACGTATTAAGCATATGGAAAGATTGCTATGATCGACCAGCTGTATGCAGCGAGGCGAACACGGCGGCTGCTTCTGCTGCGGCGGCGGCGTGTGTGAGAGGGTTTTTTATTTTCTGAGATGAGGCGATGGGGAGTTCGTTTTTAGGGGAAGGAGATGGGCAGTTTTTTTAGGGGAAGGAGATGGGGAGTTTGTGACCTACACAATACGATCTAGATTAGGATCGAGTCTTCCATGTATTCTACGTTTACAACCATCAAAGATTGTGGGCTTTAGAAAGATTTTTTTTTTGAAGGAGATGGGGAGGTCGTGACCTACACAGAATTTTTTTTTTGACATGACCTACACAGAATTGGGACAAAGATTAACGTACATTGCATTGCGTATTTTACTAAAGGGCTTAAAATAGACTGGTTAATTTACACCGTTATAATTCGGTCCCACCAGATTAACGGCTCCTAATTACTGATTAACGTGGTAATTTCTTGGGAGTCGCTAATTAGTATAGAATAAGCATGGGCCCCACGGTTAATTGTATTAAATACATCTAGGGACGTTAGTTTCTTCTTCAATATTGTGGGGAAAATACAAAAAAATGGGACTTCGATACAAAAAGAAGAACACACAACTTAAATGGTGACCTACAATTTAATTTTTATATAAGTAATGTCTACTGCATATTGTATCGCTCTAGTTTTTGAACCTCTTGGATAAAAATCTGTCAAAATGTAAAGGTCCCCAGATCAAATTTGGCGTAGGCAATTGGACAGGCGCCCACCAGACTCTAAACCATGAGCCGATGCACTTGGACCTCTCTAGAGGTGCAGATCAAGATGCTAGAAACAACTGCTCGGGTGTCTTGCCGTAAAACTTTGTCTCCAATCTCCATGTACGCCAAGGTCAAATCTGATTAGGTAATGATCATCGTACAAAATCTATTTCTTCTTCAATATAATGCAAAAAATACAAAAAATGGGACTTCAATGCAAACAAAAGAACACGCAACTTAAATGACGACCTTCAATTTAATTTGTATATATAAGTAATGTGTATTGTATATTGTATCCCTCTGGTTTTTGAAACTCTAGGAGAAATATCTGTCGAAATGTAAAGGTCCCCAGATCAAACCTGGTGTAGGCAATTGGATCAGTGCTCACCAGACTCTGAACCATGACTCAATGCACCTGTACTACGCCAGAGGTACAGATCAACATGCTAGAAGCAACTCCTTATGCGTCTTGCTGTACAACTTTGTCTCCAATCTTCATGTACGTCAAGGTCAAATCTGATTAGGTAATGAACATGGTACAAAATCTATTGTATAGGTTAGTAACTATCGAGGAAAACTACAGAAGGTTAGTAACTATAGAGGAAAACTACATGAAGAACGAATATCAGAAGAAGAAATAGCCGGAGCTTCATCGAAGACCAGAAAATCTGATCAAATTGTGACGGAGAACTCAACATGTATACATACATTTTTTATGATGCATATGCGCTAACACAAATATCTCCTAAACATCTTACTTAATACCTGAAAATCCGAGCAAATTGTGAAGGAGAACTCATCATGTCAGCATTCATTATTTATGATGCATATCCACTAACCCAGATATCTCCTAAACATCTTACTTAATTCAGCACCAGCATCCCCAATATTTTTTACATCGATTCCAGTTCCATCTGGTGCAGAATAAAAGATAAATGTGGAAGTGGAAGATATATAGAGTAGTTGAAAGATATGATTGCGCCTATCAATTCTAATTAAACCGTTTGGCATCCCGGCTCGCTGATCACGTTTCACCCCTGTACATATCTATGCATGCATCCATGACATGCTTGGTTCTTATGCTATGGCTGAGAATGTATTTGAGCCTGTCATCTACAACCGAACCTGCTTCTAGGCTGCCATGCATCCCGTGCATTGCCGGCGATGGGGTTACTCCGGCCCGAACTCACAGCAGCTACCACAACGCAGAGAACAAAGATCTGGGAAATTACATGGTTAAAGCTTGAACAAATGAACAAATGAGATGTGCAAACAGATTGGGGATTAAGGGCATGGAAATTCAATCCAGCATGCAGACCTAGCCATGGATCAAGACTTGAAGGAGCCCCAAACCAAGCCTGAAGACGAACATCAATGAAAAATAAAAATTCGGATAAAATTTGCAAGCAACCACAAACTCTCCTTCAGCAGGCTGACATGATACATAGAAGTAGGCAGCAAGCCAATAGCATCATACTCCATCACTGCACCTTGAAACCGAACCTGACGCGCTCAAGCACGCTGACTCGCACAACGGCCGCCACAACACAAAGAGAAACGAAGATCCGGGAAATCGCACGGATAAAGTTTGAGCGCATGAGGGGATTAAGCGCTTGGAAAGTTTGAAGGCATGAGGGTACGTATTAAGCATATGGAAAGATTGCTATGATCGACTGGCTGTATGCAGCGAGGCGAACACGGCGGCTGCTTCTGCTGCGGCGGCGGCGTGTGTGAGAGGGTTTTTTATTTTCTGAGATGAGGCGATGGGGAGTTCGTTTTTAGGGGAAGGAGATGGGCAGTTTTTTTAGGGGAAGGAGATGGGGAGTTTGTGACCTACACAATACGATGTAGATTAGGATAGAGTCTTCCATGTATTCTACGTTTACAACCATCAAAGATTGTGGGCTTTAGAAAGATTTTTTTTTTGAAGGAGATGGGGAGGTCGTGACCTACACAGAATTTTTTTATTTGACATGACCTACACAGAATTGGGACAAAGATTAACGTACATTGCATTGCGTATTTTACTAAAGGGCTTAAAATAGACTGGTTAATTTACACCGTTATAATTCGGTCCCACCAGATTAACGGCTCCTAATTACTGATTAACGTGGTAATTTCTTGGGAGTCGCTAATTAGTATAGAATAAGCATGGGCCCCACGGTTAATTGTATTAAATACATCTAGGGACGTTAGTTTCTTCTTCAATATTGTGGGGAAAATACAAAAAAATGGGACTTCGATACAAAAAGAAGAACACACAACTTAAATGGTGACCTACAATTTAATTTTTATATAAGTAATGTCTACTGCATATTGTATCGCTCTAGTTTTTGAACCTCTTGGATAAAAATCTGTCAAAATGTAAAGGTCCCCAGATCAAATTTGGCGTAGGCAATTGGACAGGCGCCCACCAGACTCTAAACCATGAGCCGATGCACTTGGACCTCTCTAGAGGTGCAGATCAAGATGCTAGAAACAACTGCTCGGGTGTCTTGCCGTAAAACTTTGTCTCCAATCTCCATGTACGCCAAGGTCAAATCTGATTAGGTAATGATCATCGTACAAAATCTATTTCTTCTTCAATATAATGCAAAAAATACAAAAAATGGGACTTCAATGCAAACAAAAGAACACGCAACTTAAATGACGACCTTCAATTTAATTTGTATATATAAGTAATGTGTATTGTATATTGTATCCCTCTGGTTTTTGAAACTCTAGGAGAAATATCTGTCGAAATGTAAAGGTCCCCAGATCAAACCTGGTGTAGGCAATTGGATCAGTGCTCACCAGACTCTGAACCATGACTCAATGCACCTGTACTACGCCAGAGGTACAGATCAACATGCTAGAAGCAACTCCTTATGCGTCTTGCTGTACAACTTTGTCTCCAATCTTCATGTACGTCAAGGTCAAATCTGATTAGGTAATGAACATGGTACAAAATCTATTGTATAGGTTAGTAACTATCGAGGAAAACTACAGAAGGTTAGTAACTATAGAGGAAAACTACATGAAGAACGAATATCAGAAGAAGAAATAGCCGGAGCTTCATCGAAGACCAGAAAATCTGATCAAATTGTGACGGAGAACTCAACATGTATACATACATTTTTTATGATGCATATGCGCTAACACAAATATCTCCTAAACATCTTACTTAATACCTGAAAATCCGAGCAAATTGTGAAGGAGAACTCATCATGTCAGCATTCATTATTTATGATGCATATCCACTAACACAGATATCTCCTAAACATCTTACTTAATTCAGCACCAGCATCCCCAATATTTTTTACATCGATTCCAGTTCCATCTGGTGCAGCATAAAAGATAAATGTGGAAGTGGAAGATATATAGATTAGTTGAAAGATATGATTGCGCCTATCAATTCTAATTAAACCGTCTGGCATCCTGGCTCGCTGATCACGTTTCACCCCTGTACATATCTATGCATGCATCCATGACATGCTTGGTTCTTATGCTATGGCCGAGAATGTATTTGAGCCTGTCATCTACAACCGAACCTGCTTCTAGGCTGCCATGCATCCCGTGCATTGCCGGCGATGGGGTTACTCCGGCCCGAACTCACAGCAGCTACCACAACGCAGAGAACAAAGATCTGGGAAATTACATGGTTAAAGCTTGAACAAATGAACAAATGAGATGTGCAAACAGATTGGGGATTAAGGGCATGGAAATTCAATCCAGCATGCAGACCTAGCCATGGATCAAGACTTGAAGGAGCCCCAAACCAAGCCTGAAGACGAACATCAATGAAAAATAAAAATTCGGATAAAATTTGCAGGCAACCACAAACTCTCCTTCAGCAGGCTGACATGATACCTAGAAGTAGGCAGCAAGCCAATAGCATCGTACTCCATCACTGCACCTTGAAACCGAACCTGACGCGCTCAAGCACGCTGACTCGCACAACGGCCGCCACAACACAAAGAGAAACGAAGATCCGGGAAATCGCACGGATAAAGTTTGAACGCATGAGGGGATTAAGCGCTTGGAAAGTTTGAAGGCATGAGGGTACGTATTAAGCATATGGAAAGATTGCTATGATCGACCGGCTGTATGCAGCGAGGCGAACACAGCGGCTGCTTCTGCTGCGTCGGCGGCGTGTGTGAGAGGGTTTTTTATTTTCTGAGATGAGGCGATGGGGAGTTCGTTTTTAGGGGAAGGAGATGGGCAGTTTTTTTAGGGGAAGGAGATGGGGAGTTTGTGACCTACACAATACGATGTAGATTAGGATCGAGTCTTCCATGTATTCTACGTTTACAACCATCAAAGATTGTGGGCTTTAGAAAGATTTTTTTTTTTGAAGGAGATGGGGAGGTCGTGACCTACACAGAATTTTTTTTGACATGACCTACACAGAATTGGGACAAAGATTAACGTAGATTGCATTGCGTATTTTACTAAAGGGCTTAAAATAGACTGGTTAATCTACATCGTTATAATTCGGTCCCACCAGATTAACGGCTCCTAATTACTGATTAACGTGGTAATTTCTTGGGAGTCGCTAATTAGTATAGAATAAGCATGGGCCCCACGGTTAATTGTATTAAATACATCTAGGGACGTTACTTTCTTCTTCAATATTGTGGCGAAAAATACAAAAAAATGGGACTTCGATACAAAAAGAAGAACACACAACTTAAATGGTGACCTACAATTTAATTTTTATATAAGTAATGTCTACTGCATATTGTATCGCTCTAGTTTTTGAAACTCTTGGATAAAAATCTGTCAAAATGTAAAGGTCCCCAGAACAAATTTGGCGTAGGCAATTGGACAGGCGCCCACCAGACTCTAAACCAAGAGCCGATGCACTTGGACCTCTCTAGAGGTGCAGATCAAGATGCTAGAAACAACTGCTCGGGTGTCTTGCCGTAAAACTTTGTCTCCAATCTCCATGTACGCCAAGGTCAAATCTGATTAGGTAATGATCATCGTACAAAATCTATTTCTTCTTCAATATAATGCAAAAATTACAAAAAATGGGACTTCAATGCAAACAAAAGAACACGCAACTTAAATGACGACCTTCAATTTAATTTGTATATATAAGTAATGTGTATTGTATATTGTATCCCTCTGGTTTTTGAAACTCTAGGAGAAATATCTGTCGAAATGTAAAGGTCCCCAGATCAAACCTGGTGTAGGCAATTGGATCAGCGCTCACCAGACTCTGAACCATGACTCAATGCACCTGTACTACGCCAGAGGTACAGATCAACATGCTAGAAGCAACTCCTTATGCGTCTTGCTGTACAACTTTGTCTCCAATCTTCATGTACGTCAAGGTCAAATCTGATTAGGTAATGAACATGGTACAAAATCTATTGTATAGGTTAGTAACTATCGAGGAAAACTACAGAAGGTTAGTAACTATAGAGGAAAACTACATGAAGAACGAATATCAGAAGAAGAAATAGCCGGAGCTTCATCGAAGACCAGAAAATCTGATCAAATTGTGACGGAGAACTCAACATGTATACATACATTTTTTATGATGCATATGCGCTAACACAAATATCTCCTAAACATCTTACTTAATACCTGAAAATCCGAGCAAATTGTGAAGGAGAACTCATCATGTCAGCATTCATTATTTATGATGCATATCCACTAACCCAGATATCTCCTAAACATCTTACTTAATTCAGCACCAGCATCCCCAATATTTTTTACATCGATTCCAGTTCCATCTGGTGCAGAATAAAAGATAAATGTGGAAGTGGAAGATATATAGATTAGTTGAAAGATATGATTGCGCCTATCAATTCTAATTAAACCGTCTGGCATCCTGGCTCGCTGATCACGTTTCACCCCCGTACATATCTATGCATGCATCCATGACATGCTTGGTTCTTATGCTATGGCCGAGAATGTATTTGAGCCTGTCATCTACAACCGAACCTGCTTCTAGGCTGCCATGCATCCCGTGCATTGCCGGCGATGGGGTTACTCCGGCCCGAACTCACAGCAGCTACCACAACGCAGAGAACGAAGATCTGAGAAATTACATGGTTAAAGCTTGAACAAATGAACAAATGAGATGTGCAAACAGATTGGGGATTAAGGGCATGGAAATTCAATCCAGCATGCAGACCTAGCCATGGATCAAGACTTGAAGGAGCCCCAAACCAAGCCTGAAGACGAACATCAATGAAAAATAAAAATTCGGATAAAATTTGCAGGCAACCACAAACTCTCCTTCAGCAGGCTGACATGATACCTAGAAGTAGGCAGCAAGCCAATAGCATCATACTCCATCACTGCACCTTGAAACCGAACCTGACGCGCTCAAGCACGCTGACTCGCACAACGGCCGCCACAACACAAAGTGAAACGAAGATCCGGGAAATCGCACGGATAAAGTTTGAGCGCATGAGGGGATTAAGCGCTTGGAAAGTTTGAAGGCATGAGGGTACGTATTAAGCATATGGAAAGATTGCTATGATCGACCAGCTGTATGCAGCGAGGCGAACACGGCGGCTGCTTCTGCTGCGGCGGCGGCGTGTGTGAGAGGGTTTTTTATTTTCTGAGATGAGGCGATGGGGAGTTCGTTTTTAGGGGAAGGAGATGGGCAGTTTTTTTAGGGGAAGGAGATGGGGAGTTTGTGACCTACACAATACGATGTAGATTAGGATAGAGTCTTCCATGTATTCTACGTTTACAACCATCGAAGATTGTGGGCTTTAGAAAGATTTTTTTTTTGAAGGAGATGGGGAGGTCGTGACCTACACAGAATTTTTTTTTTGACATGACCTACACAGAATTGGGACAAAGATTAACGTACATTGCATTGCGTATTTTACTAAAGGGCTTAAAATAGACTGGTTAATCTACATCGTTATAATTCGGTCCCACCAGATTAACGGCTCCTAATTACTGATTAACATGGTAATTTCTTGGGAGTCGCTAATTAGTATAGAATAAGCATGGGCCCCACGGTTAATTGTATTAAATACATCTAGGGACGTTAGTTTCTTCTTCAATATTGTGGGGAAAAATACAAAAAAATGGGACTTCGATACAAAAAGAAGAACACACAACTTAAATGGTGACCTACAATTTAATTTTTATATAAGTAATGTCTACTGCATATTGTATCGCTCTAGTTTTTGAACCTCTTGGATAAAAATCTGTTAAAATGTAAAGGTCCCCAGATCAAATTTGGCATAGGCAATTGGACAGGCGCCCACCAAACTCTAAACCATGAGTCGATGCACTTGGACCTCTCTAGAGGTGCAGATCAAGATGCTAGAAACAACTGCTCGGGTGTCTTGCCGTAAAACTTTGTCTCCAATCTCCATGTACGCCAAGGTCAAATCTGATTAGGTAATGATCATCGTACAAAATCTATTTCTTCTTCAATATAATGCAAAAAATACAAAAAATGGGACTTCAATGCAAACAAAAGAACACGCAACTTAAATGACGACCTTCAATTTAATTTGTATATATAAGTAATGTGTATTGTATATTGTATCCCTCTGGTTTTTGAAACTCTAGGAGAAATATCTGTCGAAATGTAAAGGTCCCCAGATCAAACCTGGTGTAGGCAATTGGATCAGCGCTCACCAGACTCTGAACCATGACTCAATGCACCTGTACTACGCCAAAGGTACAGATCAACATGCTAGAAGCAACTCCTTATGCGTCTTGCTGTACAACTTTGTCTCCAATCTTCATGTACGTCAAGGTCAAATCTGATTAGGTAATGAACATGGTACAAAATCTATTGTATAGGTTAGTAACTATCGAGGAAAACTACAGAAGGTTAGTAACTATAGAGGAAAACTACATGAAGAACGAATATCAGAAGAAGAAATAGCCGGAGCTTCATCGAAGACCAGAAAATCTGATCAAATTGTGACGGAGAACTCAACATGTATACATACATTTTTTATGATGCATATGCGCTAACACAAATATCTCCTAAACATCTTACTTAATACCTGAAAATCCGAGCAAATTGTGAAGGAGAACTCATCATGTCAGCATTCATTATTTATGACGCATATCCACTAACCCAGATATCTCCTAAACATCTTACTTAATTCAGCACCAGCATCCCCAATATTTTTTACATCGATTCCAGTTCCATCTGGTGCAGAATAAAAGATAAATGTGGAAGTGGAAGATATATAGATTAGTTGAAAGATATGATTGCGCCTATCAATTCTAATTAAACCGTCTGGCATCCTGGCTCGCTGATCACGTTTCACCCCTGTACATATCTATGCATGCATCCATGACATGCTTGGTTCTTATGCTATGGCTGAGAATGTATTTGAGCCTGTCATCTACAACCGAACCTGCTTCTAGGCTGCCATGCATTCCGTGCATTGCCGGCGATGGGGTTACTCCGGCCCGAACTCACAGCAGCTACCACAACGCAGAGAACAAAGATCTGGGAAATTACATGGTTAAAGCTTGAACAAATGAACAAATGAGATGTGCAAACAGATTGGGGATTAAGGGCATGGAAATTCAATCCAGCATGCAGACCTAGCCATGGATCAAGACTTGAAGGAGCCCCAAACCAAGCCTGAAGACGAACATCAATGAAAAATAAAAATTCGGATAAAATTTGCAAGCAACCACAAACTCTCCTTCAGCAGGCTGACATGATACCTAGAAGTAGGCAGCAAGCCAATAGCATCATACTCCATCACTGCACCTTGAAACCGAACCTGACGCGCTGAAGCACGCTGACTCGCACAACGGCCGCCACAACACAAAGAGAAACGAAGATCCGGGAAATCGCACGGATAAAGTTTGAGCGCATGAGGGGATTAAGCGCTTGGAAAGTTTGAAGGCATGAGGGTACGTATTAAGCATATGGAAAGATTGCTATGATCGACCAGCTGTATGCAGCGAGGCGAACACGGCGGCTGCTTCTGCTGCGGCGGCGGCGTGTGTGAGAGGGTTTTTTATTTTCTGAGATGAGGCGATGGGGAGTTCGTTTTTAGGGGAAGGAGATGGGCAGTTTTTTTAGGGGAAGGAGATGGGGAGTTTGTGACCTACACAATACGATCTAGATTAGGATCGAGTCTTCCATGTATTCTACGTTTACAACCATCAAAGATTGTGGGCTTTAGAAAGATTTTTTTTTTGAAGGAGATGGGGAGGTCGTGACCTACACAGAATTTTTTTTTTGACATGACCTACACAGAATTGGGACAAAGATTAACGTACATTGCATTGCGTATTTTACTAAAGGGCTTAAAATAGACTGGTTAATTTACACCGTTATAATTCGGTCCCACCGGATTAACGGCTCCTAATTACTGATTAACGTGGTAATTTCTTGGGAGTCGCTAATTAGTATAGAATAAGCATGGGCCCCACGGTTAATTGTATTAAATACCTCTAGGGACGTTAGTTTCTTCTTCAATATTGTGGGGAAAATACAAAAAAATGGGACTTCGATACAAAAAGAAGAACACACAACTTAAATGGTGACCTACAATTTAATTTTTATATAAGTAATGTCTACTGCATATTGTATCGCTCTAGTTTTTGAACCTCTTGGATAAAAATCTGTCAAAATGTAAAGGTCCCCAGATCAAATTTGGCGTAGGCAATTGGACAGGCGCCCACCAGACTCTAAACCATGAGCCGATGCACTTGGACCTCTCTAGAGGTGCAGATCAAGATGCTAGAAACAACTGCTCGGGTGTCTTGCCGTAAAACTTTGTCTCCAATCTCCATGTACGCCAAGGTCAAATCTGATTAGGTAATGATCATCGTACAAAATCTATTTCTTCTTCAATATAATGCAAAAAATACAAAAAATGGGACTTCAATGCAAACAAAAGAACACGCAACTTAAATGACGACCTTCAATTTAATTTGTATATATAAGTAATGTGTATTGTATATTGTATCCCTCTGGTTTTTGAAACTCTAGGAGAAATATCTGTCGAAATGTAAAGGTCCCCAGATCAAACCTGGTGTAGGCAATTGGATCAGCGCTCACCAGACTCTGAACCATGACTCAATGCACCTGTACTACGCCAGAGGTACAGATCAACATGCTAGAAGCAACTCCTTATGCGTCTTGCTGTACAACTTTGTCTCCAATCTTCATGTACGTCAAGGTCAAATCTGATTAGGTAATGAACATGGTACAAAATCTATTGTATAGGTTAGTAACTATCGAGGAAAACTACAGAAGGTTAGTAACTATAGAGGAAAACTACATGAAGAACGAATATCAGAAGAAGAAATAGCCGGAGCTTCATCGAAGACCAGAAAATCTGATCAAATTGTGACGGAGAACTCAACATGTATACATACATTTTTTATGATGCATATGCGCTAACACAAATATCTCCTAAACATCTTACTTAATACCTGAAAATCCGAGCAAATTGTGAAGGAGAACTCATCATGTCAGCATTCATTATTTATGATGCATATCCACTAACCCAGATATCTCCTAAACATCTTACTTAATTCAGCACCAGCATCCCCAATATTTTTTACATCGATTCCAGTTCCATCTGGTGCAGAATAAAAGATAAATGTGGAAGTGGAAGATATATAGATTAGTTGAAAGATATGATTGCGCCTATCAATTCTAATTAAACCGTCTGGCATCCTGGCTCGCTGATCACGTTTCACCCCTGTACATATCTATGCATGCATCCATGACATGCTTGGTTCTTATGCTATGGCCGAGAATGTATTTGAGCCTGTCATCTACAACCGAACCTGCTTCTAGGCTGCCATGCATCCCGTGCATTGCCGGCGATGGGGTTACTCCGGCCCGAACTCACAGCAGCTACCACAACGCAGAGAACGAAGATCTGGGAAATTACATGGTTAAAGCTTGAACAAATGAACAAATGAGATGTGCAATCAGATTGGGGATTAAGGGCATGGAAATTCAATCCAGCATGCAGACCTAGCCATGGATCAAGACTTGAAGGAGCCCCAAACCAAGCCTGAAGACGAACATCAATGAAAAATAAAAATTCGGATAAAATTTGCAGGCAACCACAAACTCTCCTTCAGCAGGCTGACATGATACCTAGAAGTAGGCAGCAAGCCAATAGCATCATACTCCATCACTGCACCTTGAAACCGAACCTGACGCGCTCAAGCACGCTGACTCGCACAACGGCCGCCACAACACAAAGAGAAACGAAGATCCGGGAAATCGCACGGATAAAGTTTGAGCGCATGAGGGGATTAAGCGCTTGGAAAGTTTGAAGGCATGAGGGTACGTATTAAGCATATGGAAAGATTGCTATGATCGACTGGCTGTATGCAGCGAGGCGAACACGGCGGCTGCTTCTGCTGCGGCGGCGGCGTGTGTGAGAGGGTTTTTTATTTTCTGAGATGAGGCGATGGGGAGTTCGTTTTTAGGGGAAGGAGATGGGCAGTTTTTTTAGGGGAAGGAGATGGGGAGTTTGTGACCTACACAATACGATCTAGATTAGGATCGAGTCTTCCATGTATTCTACGTTTACAACCATCAAAGATTGTGGGCTTTAGAAAGATTTTTTTTTTTCAAGGAGATGGGGAGGTCGTGACCTACACAGAATTTTTTTTTTGACATGACCTACACAGAATTGGGACAAAGATTAACGTAGATTGCATTGCGTATTTTACTAAAGGGCTTAAAATAGACTGGTTAATCTACACCGTTATAATTCGGTCCCACCAGATTAACGGCTCTTAATTACTGATTAACGTGGTAATTTCTTGGGAGTCGCTAATTAGTATAGGTATAGATAGATAGATAGATAGAGGTATAGATAGATAGATAGATAGAGGCGTCGTATCCTATGAATCCTCAAGTTTCATGTATCCCTGCATCCGGATCGTTTTAGTCGTCCGATCTAAATCGTCGCGTTAGAGCTGATTCCGGTGTATTTTTTCATAAATAAGCCCGCAACCTCTGTAAGTCAGGCCTGCGAATTTGCACGGGCACCCCTGTCCCACCCCACGTCGCAGATCCGATCACTACGGCGGCGACCCGCGGACAAAGACGGAGACCTCACCGTGCGCCCTAAACACCGACGACATAGGATACTGATCGATTGCAGTTGGGTTCATCTCGATCTCCTGACGCGGCCGCCGTGTACTTCTTGGTGCGAGGTACGCATGTCAGGGTGACTTGATTTTCTCCCGATGCCCGAGCGATCTGGAGCTAAGGTGCCTCACCTAGGGACTACCAGGTAGCTAGCTCGCCACAACTCACAACACGCAAACACACACATGCAGAAATAGAATTGGTGTGGATGGCCATGTGCAGAGTTGACCAGATCAATAGACCGTATTCTCTTATAGCTTTGCCTAACTAGTATAGAAAATTATTAATTTATTAAAAGGTGAGCAGCCAGATTTTGATTGGCTGGTGGCGTATGAGATGTGGCCAAAATATGGATTTCATATACTGTACATGAGTGATTCTCGTTTCAGAGTCTAATTCTGTATCTGTTTGTGGCTTGTGCAGCAATGCAATCTACCAATAGCTTGCAAATGCAGTTGGAGGAGGAAAGATTTACCACACCTGTAAAGAAAGCAAGTGTTCCTCTCCCCGTGAGTCAATTGCTTCCTGGTTGTATTCACTTCAGTAATTTATACACAACGGTGCTTACTAATTCATTCTTTATGTTTAAGTGTTCGTCTTTTACACCGGAATGTGAAGAGAATTTGAAGCCTAATTTAGGCATGACATTTGAAGGATTAGAGGCTGTTGAGAAGTTCTATAAGTTTTATGGACATGAAGTTGTGTGGTAATGATACCTACAAGATAGAATCATGGGTTGAGCACTACAATCATGGTCACTTGATCAGATCAAATCGTCAAGTTATTGAGAGTGCAAAGAATGCATTATACACATGTAACAAAGCAAGCATAGACACCTGTCAGACATACAGGCTTCTCCAAGTCAGCGAGGGTTCCTGCAGTGAAGCACACTAGGCAAGAGGAATATGAGGCATTTATTGGTTGCAACATCCCATGCCCGCACCCCGGCATCTGACAACCACCATGTCCTGCATGGTCCTCCTTCACCACCTTCCAGGGTCGCCACCCCGACATCCACTACCCTCAAGAGAGTCGCAATGCCTCTCGAACGCCCGCCCCTCAACCCTAGACAAGTTGCACGAACCTACAAGACCCACGAACCGTTGCACCATGATCCGGGGCCGCTGCCGCGACATCCATGTTGTTGACTCCAAGAGCCGCGCTAGCGGTGTTGGTGTTGGAAATATGCCCTAGAGGCAATAATATTTGCATTATTATATTTTCATGTTCATAATTACAGAGTCTATATTCTATGCTATAACTGCTATGATCCTGGAATATGCGATTGAGTGGAAAACTCATACGCATGTGTGGAATGATAAATGGTAAAAATAAAAGGTTCCTAGTCTCGCCTCTAAGACTAGCTCAAGTGTTGTTGGTGATCACGTTTCTGGATCTCAGAATATCGCTAAGTGTAACGATAGCCCTAAAACAACATTGAGATTATGACACACTACTTTCTTTGGACCTTGCTTCTTCACTTAATGCTTGCTTTCCGTCTTGCCTTTGCCCAGTGGCTTTTGGTCCCCATCGGAAAGTGCTGAATGGATTGCTCCTTGCAAGGGCCTCTCGACGGGAGTGATTCCCCGAAAAGAGATCGTTCCCAGCATCCTCGAGTTCGAAGTTTCAGATTCTTGGATGAGTGGAACATCATTGAGACAAATCATCTCTACCCGGGTACATAGCTTCATCCAAACCATGGATCCACGAATTGTTGGCCTTGTATCGACCAAGGGAAAAAGAAGGAAAGAATCTCTGAGCGAATCCAAAATTACGATTTTCTGGGTCTAATGAATAAATGGATAGAGCCTGGCTCCAATTTTGGTAAAATAAAAGCAACGAGCTGAACTTCCTTGGAAGAACGAGCATATTGAATCGACCCAAACTTGTTTGTTATGAATTGAGATAATATCATCTGTAATCAATTGTAATAACACGAGATGTTAACATATGGTTTTTCTCCTTAGACCATGAGAGTATCGTAGTCACTTTTTACCGTACAATCGACTTTGGGTTTGCTCAAACGTCACCTGTAAGACGGTGATCATAAGGACAACTTATGGGTTCATCGGAAAGTTTCACAAGGGACTAGATAGCTCGAGAGTGTGAATTGCTCCTCTGACGATGGAGAGATATTCTTAGGGCCCTCTCGGTGTGATAGCATCCATCATCGTCTGGCCAGACACAGGTGACCACGTCACGGGGATGCCAGAACACGACAATGAGAAAGAAGAAGAAAATCGGTAACGAGGATTTTGACATAATGAGAATGTGATGACTCAGGAGGATACGATGCATCCGGGGTTTTGGTAAGTATCGCGAAGCAAAGGTAACATCACATGATAACCAAAGGTTCACTAGAATATCATTCGTGTGCTCATAGGGATCGATATGGACGTCCACGGTTCCGCTATCGGTCATTCAACGAAGGGGTTTCGTTCATGTCTATGAGCTACCGAACCTAAGGGGTCACAATCTTAAAGAAATCACGATCTGATGAGTGTTAGTAGGATGAGAGTGATGAGAATATATTTGTGGAACTATTTCATAAATATTCAAAATAGTTTCAAGAGGATCCGGAAGCGTTTCGGGGTCACCGGAAGGGTTTCGGACAGTATCGGGTAATACGAAGTATTACCGATAAATAATATATAGGTGGAAAATGTATATGGGGCTGTTAAATTATATATAAAAGAGTATTGTATTTATAAGAAGTCTTTTATATTTAATTTAATACCAACGGGCCTTAAGAGGTAAAATAAGAGAAAGAGAATTGGGCCACCAAAGCCCAAAAGGAAGTGGCGCCCCCTTTCCATGTAGGGGGGGGGGGGGCGAATCCTACTTGGGGAGGAGTTGGAATCTTCCCCCTTTGTTGGCGCACCAAGAAGGGTCCTTCCCTCCTTGGTGGCTACCCTCCCCCTCCCCTCTAATCTATATATACTAGAGGAGTTCCTCCCTTTGGACATACAAGTTTTGGAGCCTCCTCTAGTTCTTCTAGTTCTAGTTCTAGTTAGTCTTAGTTTACTAATTAAAGATATGATAATCCTCTTGTCCTCATAATTACAAGCCCCATGAGGTTTTAATCTTCTCCCCCTAGTTCTCCGGCGATGATTAGCTCTGGACGGCGAAGCGCTACCGGATCGTGAAGGTTGCACGCTTGCAACCAAGTAGAGAGACCATGCTTTTGATCTTCTGTTCGAAGGACTGTTCGTGGACAGTTCGCGGGATCGTTCATGACAGTTCGAGGGACTCCAAGTACAATCTACACCAACACGTTCATCTTCCGCTGCAACTCGGTGACGGTAACGATCGTGATCCCAGCCCGTTATGCATCTTTGTATTGATCTTGGGTGTGCATAGGCACGGAATTTTTTGTTTCCTACCATGTTTCCCAATAGTTGGCCACCAAGCGCCCTAGGGTCCTGGACAGGCACCCCAATGACATCAAGGCACTACTAGGGAAAAGCCTAGCATTAGCGCAGGTTTTTGGCCTATCAGTAGCGCGGGAGACCGCACTACTGATATGGCGCTACAGCTAAAGGTTCACAGTAGCGCTGGTTCACCCGCGCTACTGCTATATCCACTTAGTAGTAGCGCTTCCTACAGAATGTGCTACTGGTAATTACTAGTAGCGCGTCTCATTGCCCGCGCTACTACTATTATCCCGTATTCTATTTCTTTTTTATTTCATTTCCTATTCATACACCTTTATACAAGTTTTCATACAGTAGCAATTTAGAGATTGTTTTTACATCATAATGAGTTATTACATCACTGGGTGAAAGAACCGTGGACTAGTTTCAAGTGGATGGACATCCACTTGAAACTAATCAGCGGTTTCTTTCACCCAATGATATAATAAATATCATCATCATCATATCATTAACAACTTATCATCATAATACATCATTGTCATATAACACCACCTCATGATCACCAATTTCATCAATGAGACGTCATATAGTAAGTTGTTCACTAGTCATAATCACAACTCCTCACCATCATCATCAACTCTAACACATTGTAGCACATAATAAGACATTGTACCTAGGACCTACTTCTCTCTGATAGGACCTACTACCCTCTCTTAGGTAAAATAACATAAAGCAAGATAGGCCCTGACTCTCCATTATGAAGAATGGAGATTATCCTATCTCAAATTCTTGCGCTTCGCACAATGTTGCTTCCAAGTAGCTCCCTACGATTGACCATACATTTTCCAATCTTTGATTGTCATGTCTTAATCAGTTTTAGAAATCCGGTATGAACAGGAGTGATTCGTAGGATGACCTGGCCGTAAGTTCAAAACATCAAGGCGACCTTTCAGAAACATCAGATGAGGCACACAATCCTTAGGGATTTTCTGTTGAAAAACATAGAAATAACTTCGTAGTTAGCAATGTGGTTCAGTTTTACAAGAATTTATGCAAAAGATGCATGGATGTCGTAATAGTAAAAAATCTTACCATGACATCTCCATGGATGTTACCGTAGTTCAACATGTGCACTAGTGGCACGTATTGACCACAATGTGGAGGAGTTTGATAATAGATATTGTAATTTTCAAGATTAGTAATAAATGAGATCAGATGATATTTCTCCTGATAAGTTAATTCTGAGCCATCGGTGTAGTAGGTTCTGACTACCATCTTCCGCACATTCTTTGAAGAATGAAAATAAGCTATCAATGGAAATAAGCTGTCAACTATTTTGAAATAAACAATATAAATTACTTAATAACTATGTTTGAGAAACTCACATAACGGTAGAATTGGAAGCGTATCAACAAGGACCCAAATGTCCATATTGTCTTGGGCAATGTCAGGATCACCAAGATCCATGGTGACAAGCATACCCTCATGAAAATCATACATCTTGCAAAGTGCTTCCCAATTCGGGAAACCAAAATGGGATACGCTCTCAGAATTGTGTAGATTTACATCAAAATCCATACCATAATGGGTCCTTAGGTGAATTTTATTTGTTTCCATACTTTCATGATCTTCAAAATCCATCCTCTCCAAGACATAGCGTCTTGCATGGCATGGGATAAGCTAGTCTAATTGTAAAAGACGAAAATTACACGTTTAAGTAGTAGAAGTCGTGCTTAATTATGAAAAAAACACTTGTCATTGCGTACTGTTTCAACACCGAAGGTCTCCTGGAGCTTAATGCTGAAGCGTCGACCTTCGTCCAGGTGAGGCCTGTCGCACAGACCCCGGTCGTCGTTGCACCAGTCGCACTCCCTCGGGAGACTTTCGTCGTCCGATGACGACATTTCCTATGTTCATAATTCAAAGATTAAACTTGTACAATTAAATATATGTACTATAAAAACTAAATTAGATCATTATTATTCATCATAGGTTGACTATCGGTCTGTCGAGTCTTTTCTTGAAAACTCTCAGCTCACGTGGTGTATACATTCGACCATGGGTGATGGTCGCTCCTCCATTCGTCCCCAAGTGCATTACACTAAAATGTCTAGCATAGGGGAACGAAGGAGAAGCGACCCCCACGAAAATAGTCGGGATTCTTCGTCCTCTCATATATGGTGATGACTCCCTCACTGATTCCTCTCTGACATTTGCGACCGTCGGTGATGGTCATCCCTCCCTTCCTTCCCGTGCATTACCAAAAGGTCTATCACGAGAAAGAAGAGGAGGAACGACCCCCACGACAACAGTCGGGATTCTTCGTCCTATCATATATGGTGGAGACTCTCCCTCACTGATTCCTCTCTGACATTTGCAACCGTCGGTGATGGTCATTCATCCCTTCCTTCCCGTGCATTACCAAAAGGTCTATCACGAGAAAGAAGAGGAGGAACGACCCCCACGACAACAGTCGACATTCTTCTTCTCTCATGTTTGGTGGAGTCCCGACAGACTTCAAGTCAACCTGAAATGTCGTTCAATTATCTCCAATTTGAGCATTCAATTATCTCAAGTTTTAGTATTCAAATTAGCATGCATTCAATAAGCAAAGCTAAATCATCTCTTGTGTCTGTACATCGTCGAATATTATCACTAACACATCTCGAATAGTATCATACATATAACATCACTAATACAACTAGAACCCTAGCGAATAACGGGTATCGGCGCGGGCGGTGGACACCCAAAGAGAAGGAACCATCACAGGATCATAGCTCCAGTGAGATCCCTGAAGAACCTGCCAGGTATTGGAGAACCTGCCCTCCAACGCAACCATGTAGCGACGGACGTGCTCGTCCTCCTCGCTGACACGGTAATTTACCACCTCCGCGGTGGACGAAAGCCTCTCCACTATCACTGGCCCACGCGACCGCCACCAAAGAAGGTCTGGGTCAACGAAGGGCTACCTCCTCACCAAGCTGCGCTCCCCGAAAGGTAACACCTCCCAGTACCAGCCTGACGGAGCCCAGTCCCGGACATGGCCCCTCTGATCAAGCAGGCCTCCTCTGCCAAGTCGACGACGAGGATGCGAGATAGGCATCATCGACGTCGAGAACAAATGCTTAATTATGAAAACAAAATTCATAAACACTTTGCGATATATCGAGAAATGACATAGAAAAAATGCCCTATGTTTTGCCAAAATATCATTGAATTCCCGTTCTGGCAAATCACAAGCACTCGATATGTCCTACATTGTAGCACAAGTCGTGCTAAAATTCATGAAAAAAAATCGGCATGACCTTTGCCAAAAACAGGACATATCGAGCGCCTGAAATATGCCGGAACGGAAACGAATCAACATTCCGGCAAAACATAGGCCACTCGGAGGTACAGTGCAAACAAGAACACCAAGACATCCTCTATATTCAGAATGCATCATCATCGACATCAATGACATGGCGACTAGCACTAGCATTTTCATCATCGACATTTACAACACATTATCGTCTATATCAACAGCATGAGGATTTGGCTATTCTCACCTAGAGGTCTTAGGGGGTCGGCGATGGGGATGACTGCGGGGATGAGGCAGGGGCAAACACTTGATTTCTGCATAAACAAAATATATTCTATCAATATGTGTAACGCCCCCAAAATTTAACCATGTTTTGTTTATTAAAATGTTGCTAAGAAATTTTTTTTCTGGATTTATTTTTGATCTCAGAACCTCTCTTTTCTTCTAAGTTGTGGAGTTTTCACCCCAAGTGAAAACTTTCCTATATTTACTGGACTTGTTTACCCTCTCAAATAAAACAATTCTTTTATCAGTGGGATTTTTTATAATTATTTTTCCCTGAGCTTTAGTTCTCTAAAATGGGTGTTCATAAGTTTTAGGGTCCCATTTGCACTGCAACCCTTTGATAAATTCTTTTAAAAATCCCATCAAAATTTGGGGATGACATATGATGTCCCTAAATCACTTTTATGCAAAAATATCCTTTAGTCATTTGGAGATTTTGAGCTTTACCCCTAGTTTTCAAATCTGGTCCAATTGCACTTTTGCACTACAACCTATTTAAATATTTCTTTAAAACTTCCACCAAAATTAGGGGATGTTAGTAGGAGTATATTATTCAACTTTATGCAAAAACCCACTGGTGTTCTTTGAAAAATTTGAGCAAAACACCCTCTTTTGCTCTATGGCCCAGTTTGGTATTTTCTACTGCAACCATATTTTAACTTGCCCTTGTACCCATGATTCTTTTTCCTGCTTATCGACCACTCTACCAAACCCTTAAGTCCAGGAGAGTGGACCCATTGGAGTATTTTTAGTCCATGCAATAGTAGCCTTTAGTTTCTGCCCAGATTTGGTTTTCTCAAAAACTTGCACTAACAAGTTTTTGTTTTTGACAAACTAACCTAGCCACCCTCTTTATCATCTAAAGAGACTATGATCCGGAGATTTTGGCCACCCCAAGAGTTGCCTAGATGCCCTTAGCATTCTGTCAAGCACCTTGTGTGCATGGTCAGAGTTGACATAATTTTTAGTTTGCACACTGGACCTGCTTGCTTTGCCTAACCAGCATGTCTCAGGGCTCTACGCTAGTCTATAGCTCCACACTGTTAAACCCCATGTGGATTGGAGCCCTCTGGCATGCCACGGCATTTCGCCGAACAGCTCGCGTGCGTGCGCTGGGCGCGCCCAGAGCGCACGTTTTGCACGCGCGCGCACCGAGTCGCCGCGTCCCACTGCTGTTGCCCCGCGCTCGTTCTGGCCCCTCCCCACTCGCAGCCGACGCGCCCCGACTCCTCCCTCGCCGCAGAGCCGCTCCTGGAGCTCCACAGCGCCACCACCGCAAGCCGCCACCGCCGCTCCGACAGCTTCTGCCATGGACGGCCGCCCGAGCCACTCCAGCGCGCCAGCTGCCCCTTAGAACAGTCCATCCTCATCCGCTCGCCCTGCCCAACCCGCTAGCCTCCACCACGTCGCCCTGCCAGCAACAGAACGACGGTTCGCCGGCGAGCTTATCCGCAGCCACGGGACCGACGTCGCCGCCTATATATAGGCCCTTCTCCGACTCCCCTCGACATCGAGCAGTGCTCCAATCCTTCCTTAGAGCTACCCCAAGCCACAGATTGACCGGAAGAGGCCATCTCCTTCACCTCCGGCCGAGACGCTTGCCGCCGCCCTTCTGTCTATTCCGACACCACCAAAGCCCCTCCCTTCGCCCTATCACCACCATTAGGTCCACCATGACCCCTAGGATCCTTTCCAGCATTCAATTTTGCCCGGGAGTCGAGGTGTGCAAAGCTTCATCCCCTCCCGAAGCTTCCCCTCCGCCATGAAGGAAGGGCTACCCGCCCTCGAGCTCCGCCGCTCCCCTAACCTCCTCCAATGGATGCGCCATCTTCCCCCAAGCACGTGCATATCTAGAGCGCATCGTTTGGTGCCCGTTGTCGCCGGCAATCCTCGCCGGAGCTCGCCTCTGTCTCTGGCACAGCCGCGCGCGGAGGGGAGAAGACGAACCCGACAGGTGGGGACCACCTGTCGGTGAGCCAGCCCAAGCCGCTAGTGGCGCAACCCGGCTGATACGTTTGCCCTCTGGTGGAAGCGTATTTCCGGTGAGTACGTCTCCCCTTCTCTGGAAACGTATTCTTAGCCGATGCGTTTTCCTTTTTCTGGTTTTATCCAAACAGAACGTTGACTAAACTTTGACTGGGCTTATCTTTTCAAATAAAACTCCAAATGCATTGATTCTTTTTCCTACCTGTCTCAAATTCTGTCTAGTTTATTTTAGTATTTATTTGAAAATTTTCCAAACAAGTTTTTTGTACTGTTTTGAAACCATGTGTTAATTTGAATATTTTCAAAAATAGGATTTTTGGAGAGAGGAGAAAACTTTCAAAAGTTCTGGAATGCACCCTGCCTCTCCACAACTTGAAGGCAAGCATTCTGAACCCTGGCATAATATTTTTCTGTGTTGTTTGATACGGTTACAACACCACCTTGACATGGAGCACTCGTTATTTTATGTGACGATACAGTCATACGCATGAGTGCATAATGAAGATTCTTTGCTGTTAGAAATGGATATGCTTGTGATAGTAATCATCCTCGTATGCTTTTCATGCATACCGGAAGGAAGCCGGGAAAGTCTCTGTCTTGGGTAGACACGAGCTTGTCCCTAGTTCCTCGTCAAGATGAGTGTGTCCGGTATGGCATGATGAGGTATGATGAGTAGTGACTCTATCTGTTAATTGAAATATATTTGTTATGCTAATCATACAGGGAATACTTGGACCTCCTGAGTCGGCCGTAGATCGAGTCTTGTTCCAGTAAACCCCATACTTGTTTCGTACTACCACTTGTCCCTGCCGCAGGTAGGGTACGGTTCAGTAAGTTGTGAACCCCTTCCTAGCACACACCGTACAGAGAGGCCATGGTGGAAGATACCGGAGGCCTCCGGTAGGCATGCCACCTGGTCCGGGGGCATGGGTGTTTCCGGTTGGGACGGAGAGGGGGGCACCCCTTAGTAGCGCGCGTGATAAATTTTGTGATCCCATGCTAAGTCGAGGTTGTAGCCTCCCCACTTAGAGTTTTGCTTGACAGGTGCCGTGGGTGATTCCAGACACCGGTAAGTTAAGCTGGTGTGTGCAGGTCAGGTGTGTTTTCAATTAAAAGACCGTAAATGGAATTAGTCCCGATGGACTAAAGGAATCTGTTACTCGTGGGTAAAGAGTACACCCTCTGCAGAGGTTAAATCTATTCGAATAGCCGTGTCCATGGGTAAGGACAACAGTCTGAGATGGGTCAAGTATCGGTCTTAGTGACGGTCTTCGGAGGAGAAACTACTAAACCGGAACATGGATCATGACTTGTGACTTATGATGATTATGATTATTGTTATATTGGACTAACCCTTTTTATTACTTGAATTATTGAGTATCCCTGGGACGGTTCTACCTCCTGGATATTCATTGTGATTACTTTTTTATAAGCCCTTTTTGTGGTGTCGCTCAGACGCCCGACTGTGGCATGCTTGTTATTTGTTTACTTTATAAGCCCTTTATGTGGTGTCGCTCAGACGCCCGACTGTGGCATGCTTGTTATTTGTTTACTTTATAAGCCCTTTATGTGGTGTCGCTCAGACGCCTGACTGTGGCATGCTTGTTATTTGTTTACTTTATAAGCCCTTTATGTGGTGTCGCTCAGACGCCCGACTGTGGCATGCTTGTTATTTGTTTACTTTATAAGCCCTTTATGCGGTGTCACTCAGACGCCCGACTGTGGCACGCTTGTTATTTTAAATTATTTATAAGCCCTTTATGTGGTGTCGCTCAGACGCCCGACTGAGGCATGCTTTATATTATTATCCTTTCGAGGCGTCGCTTCGGACACCCGATCGGTGCATTCTATTTCTGCTCCCTTATTGCATATTCATATGAACAACCTGCTTGCGTGCATCATGGAATTTTGTTTATTTCGTGAATGACATTGTGATCATAGAATATTTCAGAGCATGATTATCATTCGTTGTATTATACCCGTGTTCATAATGTTTGCGAGTACATTCAAAAGTATTCACTGGCTTGTCCCTGGCTATTTTCTTGGCCAGATTTCTTGCTTGGAGAGGAGCATTACGATGACAGCCCCGGAACCTAAGCAACGGTGATAGCAGCCTCGCGAAGATAGGAGTTATCTAGGTCAGCTGTTCCTGTGGGAAATGGAGTCCCATAGACGCTGATGAACCACAAACCGCTTCCGCCATCAACCACTAGAAACCATTTGTTGTACTCATAGGCCACAATGGTCTTGTACTACATATTTTGTACTTTGCTTGGAATTTCTGTATCAAGTTGGTGCCTCATCAGTTAACAGTAATCCTGGGGCTGGTGAGCACAAGGGCCATTTTCTGGGAAATTAATATCCCGAAAATCGGTCCTGACAATATGTATCTGATAGTATTAACAAATATGACATGTTCATTCTACCAAATGAGTAAATAGTTTGAGTATCACTAGAAACTATCAACTATGTCTAAAAATAATATACTAAAACCCTAGTAATAATTCAGTTAAGTAGAAACTATCAACTATGTCTAAAAATAATATACTAAAACCCTAGTAACAATTCAGTTAAGTAGAAACTATCAACTAAACCCTAGAAACTATCCTAAATCAAAGTGTTATATATGACCAGAGGCTTATATCAACTAAAAAAATATCAACTATGTCTAAATTTTTACTAATCAGTTAATCATACTAAATCAAAATTGTTATATATCAACTACAAACTATAAGTAAATCAAAATGTTGCATGTCAACAAGAAAATATCAACTAGCCTACTAAATCAAAATGTAGCAGGCTGGAGGGGTTGTGGATGGAGGAGGGTGGAGGGAGAAGGAGGGGCGACTGGAGGAGGGAGGAGGACGGAGGAGGAAGGCGGAGCGAGGAGGGGCCGGCCGGCGGCGAATGAAGGAGTGGACGAAGGACGAAGGAGGAGGGGCAAGGAGGATGGAGGACAGAGGAGGAGGAGGGGCGGGCAGGAGGGGGAGGGGGAGGATTACCGAGTACAGGGAGGAGGTGGAGGTGATGGCGGCGCAGAGGGAGGAGGGGTAGGCGACGGCGGCCGGCAGGGGCGAGGGCGGCCGGCGAGGGAGGACCGGCGCGGGGGGATTGAGGGAGGAGAGTGAGTGAGTGTGAGTGTGAGTGGAGAGAGGAGAGTGGCGGCCAGTTGGGGAAGATAGGATGGCTTAGCAGAAGCGCACTTTAGGGAAACACGCTACTGCTAAACACTTTAGCAGTAGCGCCTTTCACCCAAGAAGCGCTACTGCTAAGCCCGTAGCAGTAGCGCCTTCTGCTAAAACGCGCTACTGCTATGTCTAAGCATGTAAAATTAAACATCAAGAATACATTGATCATCAATGATCTTTTTGTGTACAATCTGAATTGTCAATATGAGTCCTCACCTGTTTAGAAACCGGAGAAGACTCATATTGCAGCCACAAACTCTACACACAGAGTTCAATGAAGACCAAGTGGTTGTGATAGTTTGAGAAGTAACATATTTAAGGTGGTAAAAACCCTCTTTGCGGAGCGAGATGGTACTAAATTTAGGTGCAAGGAGTGGAGTAAACTTAGCAGTAGTGAGCATTGTCAAAAGGCGCTACTGCTAAGATCAATAGCAGTAGTGCTGTTTGTAATAAGGCGCTACTACTATAACTAGCTTGGCGGCAAGGTTGTGGCAATTATAGCAGTAACGCAGCTTAGTACAGGTGCGCTATGATACGTCTCAACGTATCTACTTTTCCTAACGCTTTTCCTCTTGTTTTGGACTCTAATTTGCATGATTTGAATGAAACTAACCCCGGACTGACGCTATTTTCAGTAGAACTACGATGGTGTTGTTTTTTGTGCACAACTAAAGTTCTCAGAATGGAAGAAAAATTTGCGAGGATTTTTTATACAACAAATAAGAATTTCTGGAGCCAAGATCCAACGGAGGGGGGCACCCGGGTGGGCACAAGCCACCAGGGCGCCCCCCATCCTGGCGCACCCAGGTGGGTTGTCCCCACCTAGTGGCCCCGCAGACCCTGACACCGACGCTGTAAAATCCTATTTTCCAGAAAAAATTAGGGAGAAAGAATTATCATGTTCCACGAGACGGAGCCGCCATCACCTCATGTTCTTCATCGGGAGGCCAGATTTGGAGTCCGTTTGGGGCTCCGGAGAGGGGGATCTTCGTTCTTCGTCAGCACCAACCCTTCTCCATCGCCAATTCCATGATGCTCCCCACTGGGAGTGAGTAATTCCTTCATAGGATCGCTGGTCGGTGAGGAGTTGGATGAGATTCATCATATAATCGAGTTAGTTTTGTTAGGGCTTGATCCCTAGTATCCACTTTGTTCTAAGATTGATGTTACTATGACTTTGCCATGCTTAATGCTTGTCATTTTGGGCTCGGGTGCCATGATTTCCGATCTGAACCGTTTATGTTATCACCATTATATCCATGTTCTAGATCCGATCTTGCAAGTTATAGTCACCTACTATGTGTTATGATCCGGCAACCCCGGAGTGACAATAGTCGGGACCACTCCCGGTAATGACCGTAGTTTGAGGAGTTCATGTATTCACCATGTGTTAATGCTTTGTTCCGGTTCTCTATTAAAAGGAGGCCTTTATATCCCTTAGTTTCCAATATGGACCCCGCTACCACGGGAGGGTAGGTCAAAAGATGTCATGCAAGTTCTTTCCGTAAGCACGTATGACTATTTACGGAATACATGCCTAGGTTATGACTGTCACATGATGAATATCATCTAACAAGTCACCGATCTAATGCCTACAAATTTATCTTATATTGTTCTTGCTAAGTTACTACTGCTATCGTTACTGTTGCACTTGCTACAAAATTACTGCTATCACTGTTACTGTTACCATTCTTGCTGTCACTATTATCAAAACTATCATATTACTTTGCTACTGATCACGTAGCTGCAGATAATTTATCTCCAGGTGTGGTTGAATTGACAACTCAGCTGCTAATACCTTCAAATATTCTTTGGCTCCCCTTGTCTCGAATCCATAAATTTGGGTTGAATACTCTACCCTCGAAAACTGTTGCGATCCCCTATACTTGTGGGTTATCACGCTACTGCTAACTTTATTTCAGCAGCGCGTTTCGTTGACACGCGCTATTGCTAGATAGCAGCAACGCTTTATTTTAAAGTGCGCTGCTGGTAAGATTATGTGTATAGGCTTTTCCCTAGTAGTGAGGCATGGCTCCACCACATAGAGCCAAACGTCAGGATGTATATCGGGGCCACCGCCTCGGCTTCCACCTCTGGAGATCCGAGAGAAGAATCACTGGTCGGGGTCGCTGCCTGGCATACACCAACCACCCATAGCAAAATCGATAGCACTGGCCTACGCAACATCGTTGTTCACAAACCCCGTCGTGGACCAAGATAGAGCGCCACGCACCCACTGGCCCGAGCATGGGCGAGCAAACCAGAGGTAGGGGCAAGCCACCTGCTCCATGACCATGGCACCAGGAGACGTCGTATGGATGGGGAGCACTCTAGCAACGTGGGAGGAGCGCCAAGATCCCATCGAGATCAGCAACTGCTATCGCGCTGCCGCGAAATGCCTTAGCAATGACGCGCAAGGCCTCTGCCACAACCCGCCACAGCCATGCGCTCTGGCCGAATCACCACCGGCCACCTCCTAGCCCAGCACCGAGCACGTGCCACGCCACAAGCCACCCATCTGAGACCGCTGCCCCAGCGTCCGCAACAAAAGTCCACCTGTGCGGTGTCGCGTCTTGACCACCACAACATGCCGCACCTATCCCACCCTCTACACACCGGTCATCTGCTAGATCCGCGGACATGGCACCACAAGAGGGAAGCTCTACCGCCTGCCAGCTTGAGAAGAATGCGAGGAGGATGCCCACAATGCAAGGACCACGTGGACTTTGCCCGCCGGTGAGCACCGACGATAGCAAGGAGAGGAGATTGAGGAAATGGTTGGGTTTTGTGGTGGCTAAGGTTTGCCTCCCGTGTTACCCAAGCCATACTACGTAGGGTTCATCCTCAGGATAAATTGAAGTTATGATATCTAGTGCTAAACCAACTCATAAAATCAATTTGATTTGGTCAACAGTATATCTACTGAACGAAACACCATTGTGCCCCTCTCCTCACAAATCTTTGTATATTTTCCACACATGTGTGGAGTGAAGTGTTCAATTAGAACATGAAAATGTGACTCAATTGGTCTTACTTAGTCTTCGGGGCGGAGTCGAAGAAGGGCGGAGACTCTCGAACAAGGAAAAGGATCCCTTCAAAAGAATTGACCGAGGAGCCGTATGAGGTGAAAATCTCATGTACGGTTCTGTAAAGGGACAGTAAGGGTGAAATCACACTACTACAAAATAACCCATCAATGAGGCGCCATCTCTCTAATGGGTCATCCAAACCATATAAGACAATGATTGCTCTCTTGTAAGAGTGGTTGGGTATGCCCCAAGTCTAAGAGTGATGTAACCAAGCAATAAGTATTTTCTTCTATACAGAATCAAGGTTTATCGAATCAGAAGGAGTTCTCCGAGCAAACAAATTCACTGGTACCCTGCACACAAAAGACAACATGGACTTGCCCGAACACATGAAGAAGGTTGTCAAGCTTCTTGTCCTACTAGTTACAAGGTTAAATTGCACAGGATAATGGCAGTTGGTAGAAAGGTAAAATGGTACAACAAAGAATAGTAATTGTAACAGAGATCTAAGGAATAGAAAATAGTCCTACCCAGGGGGTCATAGGTTTACTAGTGGCATCTCTCATAAGCATAGCAAAGTAGTGTGGTAAACAAATTACATTTGGACAACGATTAAATTGCAATATTTATATTTATGACTATGATCATTCATGGTATAATCTCATATAGGCATTAGTTTGTGATATGTAGACCTTTATCCAACTGCATCTACAACTAATACTCCACCCCAATACCATTATCCAGCAAGCATCTTAAAGTATTAAGTTCATGATAAATGGAGCATTCCAATCAGAAAGATGACATAACATCGACAGTAAAATATCAAGGAATGTGACATGAAACCATCGGTTTATCCTTAGTGGCAACAATACAATACGTGTCTTGTCCCTTTCTATCACTGGGATATAGATCACTTCAATATCATACCCACTAAAATGCACCACACCCTCTCAAGAAATATCTATCGAACTTGGCCAAGGAAGATAGATAGATCAGAGAGCAAACAAAGCTATTCAATTACATAGCAAATAAAGTTTAAAGTATTCAATTGAATTCAATGAACAATCTGATCATAAAATGATAGTTCATCATATCCCAACAAACACACCACCGATTATATCGAATTGATCCCGGTCAAGATCATGTGAGGAAGCTCACGAGAACATGGTATTGAAGACTGTCGGTGTCAAAACCGGCAGATCTCGGGTAGGGGGTCCCGAACTGTGCGTCTAAGGATTGAAGGTAACAGGAGGCAGGGGATATGATGTTTACCCAGGTTCGGGCCCTCTCAATGGAGGTAATACCCTACTTCCTGCATGATTGACTTTGATGAGTATAAGGGTTACAAGAGTTGATCTACCTCGAGATCGTAATGGCTAAACCCTAGATGTCTAGCCTGTATGATTATGATTGCTACTACGGACTAAACCCTCCGGTTTATATAGACACCGGAGGGGGCTAGGGTTGTACAAGGTCGGTTTACAGAGAAAGGAAAATACATATCCGAATGCCTAGCTTGCTATCCACGCAAAGGAGAGTCCCATCCGGACACGGGGGAAGGACTTCTGTCATGTATCTTCACGGCCCATTAGTCCGGCCCAGGTCACATAACCCGGACGCCCGAGGACCCCATGATCCAGGACACCCTTAGTAGCCCCTGAACCAGGCTTCAATGACGATGTGTCCGGCATGCAGTTTGTCTTCGGCGTTGCAAGCCGGGTTCCTCCTCCCAATACTCCAAAGTAATCTTCTGAACACGAGAACTGTATCCGGCTCTGTTGAACAGTTAAAACCCACAACCGCAAGGGCATAATACTCAATCGAAAAACATGGCATGTCTTTACTGACGGTTTTACTGGTGAGACGTTACGTCTGGCCACTTCATTATTTCGAATCGTTTTTCGACTTCCCGTTTTGCATTTTGAGACGCAACCTCCGGTGACACGTCTTGTCAAAGCAGAGACCGTGTCCCCTTATTGCGGGATTGTCATCAATGGGGGCTTGGGTAATCCAACCGTGCCATCCGCACAACCCCTTGGGAATAGGCAAATTTTAAGGCTTGTGTGGGGTCACTTGATATTCGTGCCCTTTATAAAGGGATAAGGACCCATCTTTTTACCCCACGCCTTCTCCTTTCTCAGCTCTCCCATCCTTGAGCTCCAGTGCCCAAGTCTCAATCTTTCTCCCTTGCCACCACGTACTCCGGCCATGTCTGGATCCGGCTCTCAAGGCAAGTGGGTGGCCTCTTCCATGACCAAGAAGGATATCCAGGGACTCCGGGAGGTGAGGTACTTGACCATGGAAATCGCACACAGGCTCCCGGCCAAGGGGCAAGTCATCCCTACTCCAGAGCCCGGTGAGAGGGTCATGTTCATCCCTCACTTCCTCCGTGGGTTAGGGTTTCCCCTTGACCCCTTTGTTCGCGGCCTCATGTTCTACTGCGGGCTAGATTTTCACGATCTAGCCCCAAACTCCTTCCTCCACATCTCAGCATTCATCGTATGTGCGAGGCATTTCTCCGCATCCCCCCACACTTCAGCCTACGGCTCAAGGTCTTCAACATGAAGCCGAAGGTGGTCGACGGGGAGCGCGCGGATTGCGGCGGTGCCATGGTGAGCAAGCTTCCCCACGCTACCTGGCCTCAAGGGGCCTTTGTGGATACCGTCAAGACATGGCAGCGGGAGTGGTTCTACATCACCGAACCCCGCGGCACCAAGTGGGCGGCCACTCCTGCATTCAGATACGGAACCCCGCTGCGGCTCGCGTCGTGGACCAACAAGGGTCTGGACTAGGGATCGTCTGATGAGGTGTTGATGCTGCAAAAGCGCATCAAAAGTATCATAGAGAAGAACATCCGCCTCACTAACATGATCCAGGTGATGCTCGTCCGCCGAACCCTTCCCTGCCAGCGATGGCCTCTCCGTTTGTGGGAGTTTAATACGGAAGGGCCGCGAACTCTACAACAATTCTTTGGCACGACGCACAAAGAGATCTGGAAACAGCTCTTCAAATCTCAAAAGTCGTGGCCGGGGACGTCCGAGGACGTCGGCCTTGACTGTAACCATCCGGCCACCCCGGTAACGGTTATGTTTCCGCCTATAGCTTGGTTCATTAATCCAAGGGGATATACTGATAATTCCATCCTTTAAACGGGTCTGGACAAAGACGGCAGAGCGTATCAGGTGTCCAGCCCCCCTTCCCGAACACCCAGCTGATCCTCTCTTAATGAGGATGTGTCGGGGTCAGATTTCCGGGACATAAATCCCAGTAAACGGCCCTTGTGTCATCACCAGCCCCAGGATTACTGTTGCTGGTGGACATTTCCTTGCAGAATTCCAAGCAATTACAAGAAATTGGGTACAAGATCACAAAGGTCCAATGAATATAACAAGGATCTTTAGTGGTGTATGACGAAAGCGACTCGTGGATCTCCAGTATTGATGGGACTCCATTCCCACGGGAACAGCTGACTTGGATAACTCCTATCTCGCACGGCTGCTATCTTCGAATCCTAGGCTGCAGGGTGTCGTTGCAGTACTCCTCTCTGAATCATGACCTGGCCAAGACAATAGCCAGGGACAAGCCAGTGAGTACGTTTGAATGTACTCACAAACATGATGAACAAAAGATATACCCACTACTAGGAAAAGGGCTATAGACAATATGCACACTAATGGCGCACCAGACATGTGGTGTGCCAGTACTATATAGCAGTGGCGCACCGTGTGCTGGTGCGCCATTAGTGTGATAGACACTAATAGCGCACCACAACTCTGGTGCGCCACTACTAACAATTTTTTTTCTTTTTTCCAAAAAATACTAATGGTGCACCGTGTGCTGGTGCGCCATTAGTGTGATAGACACTAATGGCGCACCACAAACATGGTGCGCCACTACGAACAAAATTTGTTTTTTATTTTGTTTCTCCAAAAATACTAATGGCGCACCGTGGCACAATGCGCCATTACTAGTGTTAACTAGTAATGGCGCACCAGTCACCCCGTGCGCCACTAGCTCTCCACCCCACATCCATCCACCCACCCATCCATCCATCTAGAGAAACGGCACCCTGCAGCACGGCCTCTCCCTCTCCCTCTCCCTCTCTCGCTCGTCTCTCCCTGCTCCCTACCCCCACCCACGAAACCCTCGCCGCCGCTGCCTACGCCGCTCGATTCCGGCGTGTTCGGGCGGCCCTCGCCGGCGCGCAGCACAGATCTGTGCTCCCCTGCCGCCGCTCTTCCCTTCCCTCCGGCTAGATCCGCCTCTCGCGGCCCCGAGAGCTCACCCACGACCCCTCCCCATGGCTAGGGTTTCGAGGGTGGCGTCCCCTCCAACTCTGGCGTGTCGCTGGCGACTCTGCTCCGCCCTCTCCGACGCCCACCGCAAGTCCCACGGGCAGTTCCGCCTCGTGGTCAGTGCTCCTGCACCCGGTGGCTGCGGGGCGGACGCACGCGGCGGGTAAACTCTGGCGAGACGGCGGTGCACTGCATCGGCTAAAGCACCCCCATGGTGATCCCCTCTGCACTCCTCTGTTCCCCCTTTTCCTTGTATAATGATGCTTCACATTGCTTGATATGAATGTGATTTTGGTCAATCTTCACTTCCGCCTAGCTAGCTAAAAGAAACATGTGTTTGTTTATGTATGCTATAACAAATCCCGTACGTGTATGCTAGCTAAAAGAAGCAACCAAGCTAGTAGCTTAATTGATATACAGGAAACTAGCTAGATGTGCGTCCCTAACAATGTGTTCATCAGGCCACTCTCAGGTATCGTTTGAGTGCGCCAATTAGTTCGGCCAGCCTCTGTGGTTTATTCTCATAGTTGCTGGAGTGCTTCTATTTGTGAAAAATTCGACGCAACAAAAAAATGTTAATCAGTCCGCTCTCTCAAAGTCAAGTTTGGGTTGCTACATATGAATGGATTTCTTTTCTTAGTTTGGGAGCTAGGTACTGGTGGAGGTGGTGTATCCATAGATAGCATACACTTGCGCATTTTTTTGAGTTGTTCTGTTGCGAATGAAAACAACCATCATGGATCTCCTCTGTTTTCAAGCAGCTTGCTTCTCCATGTATGCCTTATGCAGCATATTCATCTTGCTCCTCTTTTATTCAGTAGCAACGGAAGTTGATGAAATTTAAGTGTCGTGTTGTTCTAGAGATGTAGGGAGGGAGGGACGTCCATGGATTGGACTGCAAGGATTGGATGCAAACCAATGCACATGCGGAGGAGAGATGCAAGCCATGCCATGACCTGAAGGTCCCTGCCGTGAACCCCTTCCCCTTGACGTGTATAATCATGCTCAACATATGATTTTTTTTAATCTTCAATTTAGCCTAGCTAGCTGTTGTAGTACTTGCTTGTCTCCTTCCAAATGTTGCCCCAGTCTGTTGAGTTTCTTATTGCTCCAGGTAGTACTGCTATATTTCTGCTCTGCAATTTGACGTGCATGGTTCCAGGCTCCCAGTCTACCACTTTTGTTGCTGTGATGTCGAGCTCTGCTTTCTTTATTATCACGAGTTGCAAAATTAGTAGGAAGTAAACTTTTGTTAACTTGTTGGCTGAACCAATGAAACTACTGTTATATTTGATTTGTCGCTCAACTAGTTCTGCAATGATTGGATTGAATGATGGCATGACCCTACTGTTATCATTGCAATTATCTTGGTCTTATAGATGTTATTGTTCCTGTCATATAGCACATGCTACTTTCTTTATTAGTTGGCTGCTGGTTCTATTTGTTCATATGTATAAGTGCTAATGTTTCTTTGTTATCTTATAAAGGATATAGTCCTTCATTTGTATATAGTTGTAACTCTCTTATTGATCAACATATATTGATTCATCTCTTTACTGCAATTACTCTGTAGTTGATGACTTGCTCCCATAGTGGTATAAAATTATAGTTTCTCTTTCAAGCTGGTATTGTGTTTGATATATACTAGTCTTTATCTAAATACCATGTATTGGTATTTCTTGTATGGTTTAGTACACCATCTACTGGTGGTTTAGTTGTATATTGTACAGGACATAGTCCTGATGGTTGCATGTAGTGATAATTCTTTCTTTGCATTAGCTATTTCATATGTTTCACGTGATTTAGATGCATGCTTATACTCCTATCTATACCAGGTGCATGTGTTGTGCTTGTGTACCTATATACAGAATAGTACCCATGTGTAAGTGGGTGTATGTGTTCTGCTTACAGCAGATGTTTAGTAAATGTGCTATCAATGGCCTATTTCTTCTTGCAGGTTATGGACTATATCTTTCCTTGCCAATTCCCTCTCTCTTAAATCTGATTTGGACAGATGCTACACTGGTCTCTTGACTTTCTTTCTTTCTCTCCTACTCTCACTGATAAGAACAGGTGCTCCTTAATCTTGCCATGCCAATGATGGTGTCCTGAGGTTCTCATCATTACTTAACAACAGATGCTGCACTACTTACCATGTAATTCTGGAAATATATGCTCATATCTAGTTCTACATAAAAAATGACAGTATTGACATGTTATAAATAGTTTATTTGTCTTTCTGTTTATTTTGTTACATTTTGCAGGGATAAAGTGAAGAAAAGAAGAAAAGATTACTAGAAGATTAGTTTTAGGATTTTCTTTTATTTCCTTGCAATTTTTCTTTTATTGGAAACTTGTAAAGACATTGTAATATTCTTACTATAATAAAAATTATGATTCTATTTCATTTTTTGTTTTTGAATTATTTTTCCTTATAGGTTGTTTTATGTAAATTTAGATTTTTTTTGTTTTCCAAATACATTACTAGTGGCGTATTTAAGCCCTTATTAGTGGCGCACCTTCCTTTATTACTAGTGGCGCGCCTATAAGGTTATTAGTGGCGCACCTGGAGGGAATACCAGTGGAGCACCGAATGATATACTAATGGCGCACGGCGTGATGCGCCATTAGTATCTGGTATACTAATGGCGCACCAGTGGTGCGCCATTAGTATTTAATACTAGTGGCGTGGTACTAGTGGCGCACCAGTAGTGCGCCATTAGTAGGCAAAACTGGTACTGGTGCGCCACTAGTAGGCCTTTTCCTAGTAGTGACCGGATGCATATGCTCATGATGACTTAAATTATATGCATGTGCTGACTGAGTATTAAAGCATGGCATGACAAATATTCATACAGTGCAGAAGGGCAAATCAGTCATGTTATTAGTAAATCAAAGAAATGTAATGGAACGCCGAGCGTTGGACCGCCCGAAGAATTCCAAGAGAAATGCCAAACGGGTGTCTAAAAGAGAATCGGGCGAGTCAGGACCGCCCGAGAACTCAAGCGACGCCACGAGAGGTCTTGAAATGAAATGTCAAATGGGTGTCTAAAAGCGACACCTCGAGAGGTCTTGAAAATACATGCCACAGTCGGGTGTCTGAGCGACGCCTCATAAAGGGCTTATAAGAAAATAATCACATGAGTATCCAGGTGGACTGGCCATCCCAAGTGATGCTGACAAATGAAAATAAACTTGAGTATCCCGGGTAGTCTAGCCATCCCAAGTGATACTCAAGATTGCACATAAGAGAAAAAGGTTAGTCCACAACAATATCCATGTTAACAATAATATTCATAATGGCACCAGTAGTGATAGTAATTATCCAGCAAAAGGAACCATGATCACTTTAATTATTTCCTCCGGAGACTGACACTAAGACCGACACTTGACCAACCCAGACTGGAGCCCTTAACCATGGACACGGCTATTCGAATAGATATAACTCTGCAGAGGGTGTACTCTTTAGCCACGTGTATAGGATTTCTTTAGCCAACACCGAGACGCTGACTAATTCCCGTTACGGCCTTTGGATTGAAAACACACCTGACCAGCACACACCAGATTAACTTTCCAGACGCCAGGAATCACCCAAAGCATCGTTCAAGATAAATTCTAAGGCAGGGAGACCATCGTCTCGAGTAGCATGGGATCACTATTAACACGCGCGGATTACAAGGGGTGCCACCCTCTCGGCCCAGCCGGATACACCCATGCCCCCTGGCCCGATGACCGGCATTGCAGCCGGTACCTAGAAACCCTCATCGTGGTCTCTCTGTATGGTGTGTGTAGGGAATGGCGTTAACAACTTACTGAACCGTACCCTACCTATGGCAGGGACAAGTGGTAGCACGAAAGCAGTATGGGGGTTACCGGAACAAGGCTCGATATATGGTCAACTCAGGAGGTTTAAGTTTTCCTGCAGTGGTTAGCACAATATAATTCCTTTGCAGTACCCAACAGGGTCACCACCTGGTATGTCCCCACATACCCTCACTGATCATTCTCGTCACAACGAGATTTCGGTCTCACGGTCACTTTTCTCGTGGCTGATTCTTCCTGCAAATTATCCTGGACCAACACAGGCACATAAGGCACATGAAAGTAACCGTACTCACTTATACTTCATGTTTAAGTGAAAATAAAACACCATCAAGGGGGATCATGCATGTATGATTAGTACCCTGAAAATTTTATATGAAATCAACATATTCATAATTCAATTCTACATGCAAGCAAACAAATATGCATTCACCATATCACGTGTTCAAGATGCTTGCCTTGAGCATGCAGAAAGATTGGGTGCACTCCAAAACTTTGAAAATTATATCTCCCCTCCATTTTCCTATTTTCAAAATAATTCAATTACCACATAAATCCAAAACATTGCAAAAAAGTTGTTTGGAAACTTTTGAAATCAATACTAAAATAAAATATATGAAATTTGAGGAATAAAAGACAAATAATCAAGACATTTGGAGTTCATATGATTTTCCTATGGATTTACTAAGCTGGAATATTAAAGGAAGTGGACTATTTAGTAGATCCAGCAAACACCAGGCCTAGGAAAAATGTTCACCCTATCTGGATAAATAGAGCATGATTTTAAGAGTAGGTAGAAATTTGAATCATCGAATTTGGATATGAAATGGATGCTCTGGATTTATTTGGAATCCGCCGGAAAAAAAGGGAACAGATATTACTGTGATGAGCTGAGAAGAAACGCGCTCTATGCGCGGTATAGCCGCCTGGCGTTACTAGGCTAAGCTCACTCGCTCGACCACGCGGGAGGGCAGCGACGTCGAAGGCGTACTCGCTAGAATACACTTTCCTCGCGGGAAAGAAACTTCAACGGAACATGTCTCCACTTAAGACGAGCTGGCGCTGCGCTGGGTCACTGACAGTGGGCCCGACAAAATAGAGGCGCCATTCCAGCGGCCCTCGCCGGCGAACGGCGGCGAACGACGAGGATCGGAGCACCTGGATGTGTTCAAGGGGTCGAGGCGGACCTGTGGGTACCCTCCATGGTCGCCGAAGTGGACGGAGTCGCCGACGGCAAGCTCTCCGGTGAACGGCGGCGTCGGGGGAAAGAGGTGCTCCGCCTACGGCGGCTCCCGGGGCAAATTGAAGGTGGGGATGGATTCATGGGGCGAGGAGGGGGTCTGTGGTGAGGATAGTGGAGAGGGGGAAGCTGTGGTGGCTTCAGAATCAACGCGGCAGTGGCGGCGGCCATGGTTGCCGGAGTTGGGGGAGACCACCTTTTCCGGTCGTGTGGCTGCTCATGGGAGATCACTGAGGGAGAGGGAGGTGTTTTGTTGCTGATCGAGGGCCTGGGGGTGGCTTTTATAGCCCGTCGAGGCTGGTTCCCGTGGTGTCCAAAGGATAAGCACGGCGGCGGCGTCCATTACGGCGAGGGCGGTGGCCACCCGCAGTTACTCCTGGGAGGAGCTGGACTGCTCGGGACGCGCCACGCGGGTTGGAGAGAGACGTGGCCGTGCGGGACTCGTCAGGCGACGGTCCTGGTCGTCGTGGACGGCGGTGGACGGCGCTAGGGGCCAAGCGAGTGTGTCGGAGAGGGTCTTGGTGGTCGGGCTAATCCAGAGGTGGATCGGATTAAGAGGGGGAGGCAGCAGAGACACGGCAGGAGCTCGGTGCCGACGCGTGCAAAACGCATGCTCTGGCCGTGCCCAGAGCACGTGCACAAAGTGCTCGATGAAATGCCTTGGTGGTCTAGGAGCCTCTGATGCTAATGAAACTTTCCAGATAGTTGAATTAGGGTATGATAGAGCTAGTAGACAAGGTGGTTCAATCAGATGATCAGGTGCCCAATGCAAGTTTATGAACTTGCAGAATTCTGTCATGCACATGAGGTGTTCGACAGAATGCTAGGGCTGGCTAGAAGACTCTTCTGGATCTGAAATTTAGCAGGATGGGGTCTCTTTAGATGATAGAGATGTTGGTGGAGTTATTTTGGCAAGATGAGAAACTTTCTAGTGCAAGTTTTACCAGAATTCAATTCTGGACAAA